>NC_056726.1:1632295680-1632461738 GCF_019279795.1 Protopterus annectens | reverse complement strand
ATGTGATAAATCTTCCAACACAGCACATTCCACACAACATAAACTGAGGGTATTACTGCTCAGTGCTTGGAGTCTCAACAAGAAGCTCCACTCCCTGGAAGCACTCCTCACCCTGGAGAATGTTGAGATCTGTGCAGTTACTAAATCATGGTTTAAAGCTACTGAAGGTACTCCCTACAGTACAAGACTATAATCCCTTCCATACATTTAGACCAGCTACTGTACAAGAAAGGACAAGAGGTGGAGATGTAACAATCTACATAAAAACGTAAACACACCTCAAGACTGATCAAAGTATATGACATGCTTGAGCTACTCCATGTCCAAACTTAGCTAGAGTCCAATACCATATCCTTGCTAACTATAGGTCCCAGTCTATGACCCAAGATAACCATACCACATACTTGAATGTACTGGAGTTACTCACAATTCAACCCAGCACCATATTCATGTCTGATTACAACTACCCCACCATAAACTGGGATACATATGAAACCATTAACATGTAGGCTCAAATATTTCTGAATGTTTTCAGTGCAAACACACTGGAACAGCCAGACTGCCCATCAACCAGGGGTGTAAATATCCTGGATCTGGTACTCACAAATACAAGGGATCTTTGCACTCCCCTTGTGTGATGTCCTCGCTAGTCAGATCAGATCATAAAGCAGTAACCCTTGGAAAACAAAATATAAAGGCTGAACTCCCAGCAAACCCAAAAACCTTTAAGAACTTTTCCAAGGCTAACTACTTACTATTAAGTGAAGGCATAGCTGAATTCTAAGCCACCCAAATTTAGTGAACACAGTGGCCCGTGCGGAAGTGTTTACAGAAACCCTGTACAACTATGTAAATAAATGCACAAAAACAGCAGTTCCATACTGACATAAACTTAGAACAAGCCCCCTTGGGGACCCTCAGTATAAATAGGTTGTACAACAAAATAAAATCCTGTCCAAAATAGGAAGGGCTGTGCCCAAAAGACAAAAAAAAAAAGTCTCTCATCAGTCCCAACAAGCAATTTGGGGACTAATCAAAGAAAACTTTGAGACAAAAATAGCCTCCCAGCCTAAGGATAACCTTAAGGCATTTTTCAGTTATGTACGCAACCTTAAAGGTAACACCCAACAGTGTGCTGAACTAATAGTACATGCAAAGTACAGTTGTTTACAGTTACCATAAATGTAGATGTTCAAGTTTATTCTCTGTTGCAGTCATCACACTTGGGTTATCTGCCTGCAGGTAGCCCTCAGTTGGCCCGAATACCAGAGTCTTGGGATTTTTGAGTCGATGCTGTCGCCTCTTCCATGACGTCAGGTCGTCAGGGGTATAAAACATGCAGCTGATGCCATTACATCAGTTTTTCTTGCCCCAGATATCAGGAGCCCCCAAAAAGGAAGCAATTACATGGTGTGGAACAACACCTCCAGTAAAAAGTAAATACCATAGCCATAACATATGGCCAAAAAGAGGATAGGTAGAAAGTAAAGAAAACGTCAGGGGGCTGGAGGGAGGATAAAGTACAGTTGTGTACACTTACCATAAATGTAGATGTTCTAGTGTATTCACTGTTGCAGTCATTACATTTGGGTAATCTGCTGGCAGGTTGCCCTCAGTCGGCCTGATTAACAAAGTCTTAGGTCCTGCGTCGGTTGCTGTCCCTTCTTCCATGACGTCAGGTCATCAGGGGTATAAAACATGCAGCCAATGCCATTTTATCAGTTTTTCTTGCCCCAGGTGTCAGGTACCCCCATAATGGGAAGCAACTGTATACAAGGTTACACCTCCAACAAAAAGCAAATACACCAGAAAGCTTTAAGTATAGTAAACAAGAATAGAGGTATAGACAACAGAAGTCGGGGGGCTAGAGTGAGGGTAACCAGGACTGCAACAGTGAATACACTCTAACATCTACATTTATGGTAAGTGTACACAGCTGTACTATGTTCTTCATGTTTCACTGTTGCAGTCATTACATTTGGATAGATTCCCAAAGCTATGGTTGGGGAGGAGGAGTTTATACAGCATTAGGGCCAGCTATAAGACCCTGCATGAAAGCAGTGGCAAAGTCAGCTCTGGATTTAGAGAAAATTAGTAAATGATAATGCTTGGTGAAAGTATGTACAGAGCTCCAGGTAGGAGCTTCTAGGATGTCCCTGGTAGGAACACCTCTGAGAAAGGCTGCAGAAGTAGATGCAGCCCTGGTGGAATGAGATCTGATCCCCTGGGGGATAGGTTTTCCATGGTGCTTATAGCAGAAATTAATGCAATGGCTTATCCATTTAGAAATGGTTTGTTTTGAAATAGCCTTCCCCTCTGCCCCTAAGCAAATGCTACCAGCAGTTGATCAGATTTTCTTCGAGGTTTAGTCCTGTCCAAGTAGAATCTAAGTTGTCTGTGCACATCCAAGGAATGCAGAATCCATTCCCCTTTGTTCTGTGGATTGGGAAAGAAGGTTGGAAGATGAATGGACTGATTAACAGCCACACTGGGAACCACCCTGGGCATGAAGGATGGATTGGTCCTCAGAGATACCCTGTCCGCATGAAAGATGATGAAAGGCTCCACTGCCATATAATTCAGATATCCTTCTAGCTGAAGTGATTGCTAAAAGGGAAGCTGTTTTCCAGGAAAGTAATTTTAAGTCTGCAGTAGCAACTGGCTCGAAAGGAGGTAGAGTGAGTTTCTCCAAAACAAAGTTAAGGTCCCAGGCAGGGATTGGAGCTCTCTTGGGTGATCTCAAGTTTTTTGCCCCTCTGAGATACTGCTTGAGAAGAGGGGAGGTTCTGTGTTATAATGAGCTGAAATAGCTGAGGTGTGGATTTTAATGGAGGAAAAAGACAGGCCCTTGTGAAGCATCTCAGTTAAGTATTGCAAAATCTGAGCTAAATTGGGCGCTGCTGTGCTCATCCCTAAAGATTGGTTCCAGGCACAGAATCTTTTACATTTGTCAGCATAAGATTTTCTAGTACTAGGTCACCTTGCCTCCAAGATGACATCCATCACAGGTTTGCTGAGGGATGACAAGGGTGAATTTAAGTGATTAGCCAGGCTTCAAGGTTCAATGTTGGAAGCTGAGGGTGGATAATTTGGTTCTCCTGCTGAGACAGCAGGGGAAGGGGTCTGAGGCAGGCACCATGGAGATAATTGCAACACAATGCGCAGGAGGGAGGTACCAGTGTTGGCGCTGACAGTCTGGAGCAATCAAAATCATCCTTGGTTTGTCCTGTTTGACTTGAGGAGAACTTTGGAGAGCAGAGGCAGAGGGGGGAAGGCGTAGACTGATAGGTTTTTCCAGCTGAAGGACAGAGCATCCACTTTCCAGGCTTGTTTGTGGGGAGTCCTTGTGCAAAACTTGTCCAATTGGTAGTTCTGGAGGGAGGCAAATAGATCTATGTCTGAGCTCCCCCATTCACTTGTCAACATGTTGAAAATCCGTGGTTCCAGTTTCCACTTGTGTGGGTCCATGAGGTTTCTGCTTAGTCCGTCTGCCAGTGTATTCAACTTTCCTGGCAGGAATTGAGCTTGTAGATGCACTTGGTAGCTCAAGGCTGTGTTCCACAATGCCATGGCTAGTCTGCAGAGGGGGTAGGAATGTGTACCCTCCTACTTGTTTATGTACCACATAATTGTGGTGTTGTCCATCTTTACCATTAGTTGTCCTGGAAGAATGTAGTCCTTGAAGGCTGTCAGAGCATTCTGTACAGCTAACGTTTCTTTTTGATTAATATGTAGGCGCATTTGATTTGGGTTCCATTTGCCCTGAATGCACTTCCCTGCCAGGTGAGCCCCCCATGCATAGTCTGATGCATCTGTAGTTAGGGTTTGGGCGGCAGGGGGTAGTGTGAAAGGTAGTCCCTTGTTTTGGTGGCAGGCCTCTGCTCACTATAGGAACTCTAGGTATAGGCAAGGTATGATAGGAATCATTGTTTCCAGGCTGTGACAACATTGACTCCATAGACTTTTTAAATACCACTGTAGTTTCCTCATATGCAGTCTTGCATACGGAATTAAAAGAATGCAGGAGGTCATGAACCCCAAGGCTTGCAGTATTTGTCTTGCAGATAGCAGGGTTTTTGTGGCCACTTGTTGGAAGTAAGTTACCAAATGAATTTGCTTTTCTGGCGTGAGATAAGCTATCTGGGCAGTTGTATTCCAGCTTGCACCCAGGAATGTAATCTGTTGACAGGGTACCAGTTATGATTTCTTTTCTTTTATGGTGTACCCCAGACAAGTTAGAACCCTTTTTACAAATGCCAGATGATTTAAAAGTATGCCCTGGTTTTCTGCCCGAATTAGACAATCGTCCAGGTATGGATATATTTGAATATTTCTTTGCCTGCAAAATGCAATAACTGGAGCCAGGCACTTTGTGAATACCCTGGGCACAGTAGACAAGCCAAAGGGCAGTGCAGAGAACTGATAATGCAAGTAGCCTGCTTTGAAGCGTACGTATCTTCTGCAAGATTCCCTGATTGGGATGTGCAGGTATGCTTCTTTTAAATCTAAAGTTGCCAACCAGGCGTCTTTGGATAGCATAGGAAGTAATTGAAGAGTCAGCATCTTAATTTTGGAATCTCCAGAAAGGTGTTTAGAGTAGACAGGTCCAGGATTGGACGCCATGATTTGTCTTTTCTGGATACCAGAAAAACCTGGAGTAGAAACCTTGCCCCTTTTCCTCTTCTGGTACCAGTTGAATAGCCCCCATGCTTAAGAGGGAAAGTACTTGTTTTTGAGCCTCTGCCCACTGATTTGGGGGCAGGTCTGGCCACCCGTTTGGTGTTGGCAACGTGTGGAAATGAAATCTGTATCCCTGGGACACTATATTTAAAAACCCATTTGTCCTGGGTTATGAGTCCCCAATTCTTTGCATGAAGAGCAATCTTTCCCCCAAAGGGGCGGTCAAAAGATAAGTGCTTGGGAATTTTAAAAGGAAGTCATTGAGACAGTTTACCATAGGGGAGTGTCTTGTTATTTCCAGATTTGGAAGTGGAGGCCCCCCAGTGCTTAGTTCTGAGAGTCCCCTGGGACTGAAACCTGGGTTTTTTGTTGTGTCTGGGTTTGGCTTGAGAGGACCTGGAAGGGACTGGAAAAGATCAATTCTTAGTAGGCCTGTGCCTACTAAAGCTTGGAGGTTGCACTTGTAAAAAATCTTTAACAGTTTGCATAGATTTAGCTTTGTCTTCCATCTTTTAAAACTTCTTCAGCCTTATTGCCAAAAAGGCGGTCCTGATTTAAAGGAGCATCCAACAACTTAGCTTTAACATGATCAGGCAAAGATTGCTCCTTAAGCCAATAATGCCTTCTAAGCACAGACCCAGTAACAGCAGCCCTACAAGAGGCCTCTAAAGAATCAAAACCACATTGCAAAGTATGTTTTCCAACTTGTTCAGCAGAATGCATTAAATCCTGTAAATCTTTATTTTCCATACAGTTAGGAATCAACATAATTTTCTATTTAAGCAGTCCAATAATATGCTGTTGGTATTTTAACATATGAAATTGGCAGTTTAAAGCTCTGATTGCCAAGGTTGCAGAAGTATAAACCTTTTTACCCCATCTATCCAGCGCCCTGGAGTCTCATATCAGAAGGGGTAGGACTTTTAGCAGTAGAAGCCTTAATGCCCTTGGGCCCCTGAGAAATAGTTTCTGGATCTGCAACAGGATTTTTGAAAAGAAATTTGTGGGACTCAGGAACCCTGTAGTATCTGTCAGGTTTACTAGGAGCCAGAGGCAGGGAATCAGGGGCCAAACTGGATTCCAAGAACACATCAACAATGTCTAGTAAAGGAGGTATAACCAAAGCGAACAATGAAAAAGCCAAAAAACAAATCCAAACCCAGAGTCTGGAAGGAGAATCGAATGAAAACGCAAACGTTGCAAATACCAGCATACAAAGTAAAACTTGAAGACTTTATTGTGAGCGCTTTTGCGGTGGACTGAACCCCACTTCATCAGAAAAACCTTTTCTGATGAAGTGGGGTTCAGTCCACCGCAAAAGCGCTCACAATAAAGTCTTCAAGGTATAACCAAAGGCCTATGCTAAGGTAAAAGAAGGAAATCCCTAAGCCTCTTCTTTGAATCATTTCCTGGCTTTCCCACTGGAAATGCTCCCTTAAAGTATGTAAAGTTTCCCCGAAAGAAAAATCCTCAGGAGGGGAAGCAGAGGGAATGGAATCCTCTGCATCAGAATCCTCATAGGTAGGCATGGGCAAATCCAGGTCATCAGAAGAGTCAGAAGAAACAGAATCCTGATCAGAAGATTCATAATCAAGCTCAGCCCTAGGCCTCTTAGAGGAGGGGGGGGGGTGACTACCCCTGATCAGAGTAATTAGATCTTCAGCCATTTTTATAATTTGTTTTTTAGGCACAGGGGCCTGACCATGCGGCCTGGGTGTCAGTTTTTTAGACATGGTTCGAGATTTAGGCCTTAGTAATGAAGGCAGTGTCCATTTAATATGCAAGTTTGTAGGCCTGAATACACCCTCAGAAACCGGTGCCTGCACAGCGGCTCCAGACCCATCCAAGGTAGAGACATCTGTGGGTTCCATAGATGAAGTATCTCACGGCATACCGGACTCCGAATGGGTCTCAATAGAGGCCTGAAAATCAGAAGTAGTGGGTATCAGGGGCTGCGAAAGCGCCTCACTGAGTACCGGCGAACTGGCGACTGGCTTAGGAGAGGCGTCATCGGCAGTTTTTGACCTTGGCGGCCTGTCTCTGTCTTTATCTTTGCGTTTTTTCGGAATCCCGGTAGTTGGGTGGCTAACAGACGACATTTCTGGATAATTAAACCGAGAACCAAAATATTTAAGCAAAAATATACCAACGACGGATAGTGCGCTGATTAAATAAAGCACAAAACTGACAGCAAGGGACGTCGTGGACAGGGCCTAGGCAAGGAATACAGTACGAATGAAAATCTTTGAGGTATTTGCTTTCCACAAGTAATACAATTATTAACTTTTACTGACATCGGAGAGGAGCAAGAAAATGTTTCCCCAACAGGGTACCTAGCTTTAAGTTGAAGACTTCGGTTCTGAAACTCGAAAATGAAAATTTCAGGAGTTGGCCGACTGGCACTTGTGGACTGCTTCTGCTTCAGGCACCGCACGGCAAGAAAGACTGATAAAATGACATCGGCTGCATGTTTTATACCTCTGATGTCATGGAAGAAGGGATAGCAACCGATGCAGGACCCAATACTTTGTTAATCAGGCCAACTGAGGGCAACCTGCCAGCAGATCACCCAAATGTAATGACTGCAACAGTGAAACATGAAGAACATTCAGGACTGCAACAGTGAATACACTCCAACATCTACATTAACTCATTCACTCCGGAGCAGCTCAGGAAAAGCTGCCTGCGTAATTCCACCATAGAAACAACAGTGCAGCCTGAGCTCATTTTCAGAAAATCCATTTGTAATACCATACAGAAAACAAATGTTCATAACTCTCTAACTATAAGAGCTAGACTAAAAATGTAAACACAAAAGTTGTTCAGCAGACACTGCCCTTTCCAGCAGTGTAAATGTTGATAGTGTATATCAAAGTCATTATTAAATATTTGGCAAGGAATGCTGATATTGTGCATATTTTTTACCTTTTTGTAAAAACAAAGCATAATATCTTGGTCAATGTACCATGCAAACCCATACAATTTGAATGTCATTTGTTAGTATGAATGTCACCTTTAAAATGATACCTTAACCATTACTGTGCGATGTTCCATTCTTGAGATATTCACAGAAATATGATTAATATATTATTTTTCATAATTGATAAATAAACTAAGCATAATATCTCATCACCTGTAACAGACAGAGCCTACATATCAGTGTAGAAGTTGTGCATCTGAATGTCAGCTTCAAAGTGATGCATCATTTGTGTGATCACCATGCTCCCTTGCAAAGATATGGGCATAATAATGAAAAGTATTGTAAATGTATAATTTTCATAATCGTACAAGACTAAACAAACTGTGATATCTCTACATGTGTAGAGTGCAGAGACACAGTTCTTTTACCATGTTGTAAGGAGTAACACTGTCTTCAAAATGAGGTATTACTTGGCACACTGACATGATCCCTTGCAAAGTTATTTACCAAAATATGAAAAAAAAATCATAATTTCCATATCCTACTTCCAAACAAGCTTTGATTTCTGCATATGTGTCCAACATACAGGCACAATTCTTTTACCATGTTGGAACCAGCAATATGTCTTCAAAATGATGTATTACTTGGAACATTCAGAGGGTCCCTTGCAAAGTTATTTACCAAAATATTAAAAAGAATCATAATTTCCATAACCTAAGTCCGAAACAAATGTTGATATCTGCACTTGTATCAAACATACAGGCACAATTCTTTTACCATGATAGAACCAGCAATACTATCTTCAAAATGAGATATTACTTGGCACATTCAGATGCTCCCTTGCAAACTTATTTACCAAAATATGAAAAATAAAATCATAATTTCCATAACCTAAGTCCGAAACAAACTTTGATATCTGCACATGTGTCAAACATACAGGCATAATTCTTTTACCATGTTAGAACCAGCAATACCGTCTTCAAAATGAGATATTACTTGGCACATTCCGATGCTCCCTTGCAAAGTTATTTACCAAAATATGAAAAAAAATCATAATTTCCCAAACAAACTTTGATATCTGCACATGTCTATAACATACAGGCACATTTCTTTTACCATGTTGGAACCAGCAATACTGTCTTCAAAATGAGAGGTTACTTGGCACATTCAGATGCTCCTTTGCAAAAGATATTTACCAAAATATCAAAAAAAATCATAATTTCCATAACCTAAGTCTGAAACAAACTTTGATATCTGCACGTGTCCAACATACAGGCACAATTCTTTTACCATGTTAGAACCAGCAATATAGTCTTCAAAATGAGGTATTACTTGGCACATTCAGATGCTCCTTTGCAAAAGATATTTACCAAAATATAAAAAAAATCATAATTTCCATAACCTAAGTCCGAAACAAACTTTGATATCTGCACGTCTACAACATACAGGTACAATTTTTTTTACCATGTTGGAACTATCAATACTGTCTTCAAAATGAAGTATTACTTGGCACACTGACATGGTCCCTTGCAAAATTATTTACCAAAATATGAAAACAATCATAATTTCCATAACCATATAACCAAATAACTAATACATGTTAGTGTGGAGTATGTGCATATTGTTAACAGATAATAATTATTCTTGAAAGCTGGATACATAAACAAAAACTTATAATAACCATCACTGAAACCTGTGCTATCAATAACCTATACTTGTTGCACCGTATCAGCAGTCTGACCATGTATGCAGAAGCACTTCCCTGGTACACAAATGAATTATTTCCACTGCCAACATCTTCATTAGTACATGTTATACACATGTCCATAAATGAAACATTCACCCAAATGACCCCCCTCATGAAAATGTTGAGATACGCACAATCACCAAAATTATATGTATAAATATATATATATATATATATATATATATATATATATATATATATACGTGTGAACAATGTATATATGTGTAAGTACATTATGTACATACATATATAGCCATATACACATCCACAAATTATATATATTATACACCCACACAGGAAGAAAAAAATGGATAGGCAGTTAATGAAGAATGAACGGTGTTGTTTGCAATGACTCCAACCACAGAAAAAACACAACCTGGCTTGTACACTCATCAAGGTGATAATGACTTCTACTTATGTGAATAACAGTGACAGCAGCTGAGACTTTTCCCAGAAAAGTGATAATGACTCAGGGCTATATTGTAACTGCATGTATTGATAATGTGATAATGACCTTCCTTTCATTACTGCAAAGGTATGCATGCTGAGACACAGGTGATAATTGCTGCACATAACCTGTTGAGTAGGCATTCATTTTATTACATTGTGCAGCTGTTATGTAACACAGTCTCTATCATCAGTAAGGAGAAAACCTGAGTCATCTAGTCAAATATTATAACACTTAGATATTAATGAGCCCTTCCTCCCACCTAAATTCCACAAGTGACTGACAAAGCCAAGGAAAGGAGACTTCCATAAGAAATTGATTCTAATGTATTTTGCTAGATTTAGAGGCTTACGTAGGCAACAGAAGATATGCAATGTCAAAAACCAGAAAGTAGTAACACAATACTTTGCAGGTCGAAATCCAACTGAAACGTCCAGCAGAACCAAGTACTGGCAAGAAATAATGGAAGTAATAGTCACATCATGTTTCCTTTGTATACTGCACCCTTCGATTAAAAGTTTGACCAGCTACTTTGCAGACAGGGACTAACGGTGGTTATGTACTGCAAGGCTGGTCAAACAGGACAATGAACTTCAGCTTCTCCATCTTCAAAGTATCATAAGCCAAATCCCACTGACTTGCAAGATATAGGTCCCTCTCTATGACCCAGAAAGCCTATGTATTATTGGAAACACTCACTATCCAACCCAACACCATCAAGTACAGAACTACCTTAAAAAAGCAATCCACCCTGGTGGAATCACAACATCAGTAGGTTATATAACAGAAGGAAGAAACTCATGGCAAAAACTAGGTGGTGGAGAACCCAGCAACAAAAAAGCCATCTCAAACTGCACAAACAGATCTGAAGACAAAAAATCTACCAAAGCCAAATCTGAGATACATATATCCACAACCTGAAATGAACCACTGCTAGAAATGCTCTCCATAAAGGGCTATCACAGACAAATAACTGACATCTGAACCATGGACTAACAGTAAATGACAAGAAATACCTAACAGTCATCCAGCCCTTGTAACTGTCATATTGACACCACCTCCCTAAGAGTTGACTCAGTTGTCAGAGACCTGGGGGCACACGCAGACATTAATCTAGCCTTTGACCATCACATGTTTATACTAGTGAGGAAATCATTCTATACTTTGCAACGTACTAACAAAAGGTACCACATGTAGGTCCAAGAAAGAAGTAAGTTATATCTGTTATACAAAATGGCATCACTTGTTAGAGCTGCTTTTACATTTATACTTTTGAACACTTTTCCAGTATGCAATGAAACAAACCATATGGACCAATCATGACAAAACTTCCCCCAAGTCAGGAAATTACAACTATAACAGGGCACACACACTTGTGTCATTGTGATCCACAATATCATGGCACTCAAATTTCTCTCATTGCAACACACCAATGTCACAAAGAATAAAGAAATACAAGTTTCCATTTTATTTTTGTGATCATTATTTTTGTAGTTGCAAACATGTGCCACTGCAGCATTATTGAGAAACATTGCACAAAACCGAAAAAGGTAAACCAACTGATTTCTATTACTATTTACAGCTGTAAGAATGCATACGTCCAATCTTGAAACCTTGTGTCATCACATTACAGTTTCACACTAACAGTACCAGCCATTATCCCTGAAATGAGTTGCTTGCCCCACTGGACAATAGGACGTTTTGGTGAATACCTGTACAACTGAGCACTTATTCTATCAATTATAGGATAAGCTTACTGCAATACTATTCTCATTAATTTTTACATTTTACAGGGAATAAATGCAACAGAAATTGTAACTTGATAAATGCCAAAACTGTGCTTATATGTAACTTTGTACCGGCAGCATTCTCAATGGAAGTGCAAGGCAAAAGGCTGTAAAGACTGCAGGGCAAGCTTCATAAGTAGACTGGAGGACACTGTTGCTCGACTTTGAATTCAAAAGACAGAAATGCACATAACCCATCTGCCAGTAGTTAGACTGTAAGACTAGTTAGACTTAAGCTTTAAAGCAGAACCTATGATTCCAAAATCCCATATCCAGAGAGCTAAAAATGTTGATCAAAAAGTTGAAAACAAGAACACATCTGTATAACTAGAAGGGGAAAAAATTAAATTTTAACAAACCAAAAATAAGACAACACTTCAGAGATATGTCTGAAAGAAACAAAAATAAACTCTGAGCAGCCATCAAACTATCCCACGGACAAAAAAAGACAAACAACTCTAAAAAAACAAAAACACAGGGAAAAGTCGCTCAGATTAACAAATTAAGTCATGAGGTGGGACAGAATAGCAGACGTAGGTGCCGATGGATTAAACAAACTGCTTGCACAATGTAAGAAACTATTAAATAATATAATAACAACTGCTGGTAGTCTCACCATGGAGAAAAATCAATGATAGCTTAGTCTATGTAGGATGATGCACGTGAAAGTGCAACAAGTGAAGAAAAGCGCAGTCGAGTCTATTCAGACCTTCCACTTACGTACCTTACACAACAGTAACAACCTTTCGAGTCACAGCCGTTAGTATCACAATAATGATAATAAAGTCCACAGATGTAAAAAACGCTTAGAAGTTTGCTTTGATTATTAACTGCTACTGGTCCTCCACTCACAACAGAAATTAGAAATACGTTGAAAAGTTCACAACTACAAGAGTGAATTAAAATCCTTCTGAAGAAGTCCAAAATTCTATCCTGCACGGCCACAATGCACACACGAGAAGCAATTTCACAAAATGAAAAGTCGGTCATAGAGATTACAAAGATTCAAACTTCCCACTGGATTTCTAAAGAACAAAACTTTATACTGTCCCGAATATGATGGGACGACAAGAACCATGCATACGTTCACTGCTCAATAACCACTCACTTCAAAGTTCACTCTCTGGTACTGCAAGACCTTTGTGGGCAGGGACAAGTGGTCTCAAAGGAGAGGCTTCACCCTCCCAATAACTGCATTCATCAGTAACTTACAATGTTCAAGTACAAAAGGGGAGAATGCAGAAGCTGCTGTCACCCAGACTCCCGTGCTCTATTCGGACACAGTTTACTACTCGAGCCCCCAGATCTGAGCTTCCACGTGCAATCACAGAAAAAATAAGCTGCCATTACATTATTTTAGATTAGAGTAATATAGCATTGTTATGAGTAGAGGACATCTATACTATGTGTTGCAAAGCTAAATAGTTTGTTGTAAAGGGGAATGTGTAGTTAGGTGGATATGTTGCCTCTGTGTCATTTTCTAACGTTAGTCTTTGCCAATAATTCACAGTCAACTAAAAAGGAGAGCTGAGAAACAAAGCGCAGTGGTTTTAAAACATAAAAATGACCAAAAAGGAGCTAGTTAACTCAGATTTATTAACGGAAGTTATGGAGTTAAACTTTAAAACAAAAAAATACCCAAAAACAGCTAGCTAACTCCGATTTAATAACGGAAGTTACGGAGATAAAAAATTTAGTAAGACAATGTAGATCATGTACGCATCCGATTGGCTGACACCGCTTCATTTAGGAAACAGATAGACTCGACTTTACTGCAATCATAAGTGAAGATAGGGAACATTTTAACCAGATTTACTTATAAAAGTCCAATAGGACCATTAGGTAACTCTACTCTAAATCCAAAGTTGAGAAAGTAACTGACAACATTCAGTTACTTTCTCAACTTATTTTTCAACAACCGCTTCGAATTAAGGCTGTAAACATACTTGCGCTGCTGGAAGGCACTCGGGGTTAACATGATGGAATTCCTATCTTCTCATGGCGCGCTCGGTGTTAAGCACAGAGGCGCCATGAGAAGGTACTCGGGGTTAATGAGTTAATGGTAAGTGTACACAACCGTACTATGTTCTTCATGTTTCACTGTTGCAGTCATCACACTTGGGTTGATTCCCAAAGCTGAGGAAGGGTGGAGGCAGTTAAGAAGTATAAGGGCTGGTTAGCAGGCACTGTAAGACTGCTGTGGCAAATCCAGCTCTGGATTTAGAAAAGATAGGTAAGTGGTAATGCTTGGTGAAGGTGTGTACAGAACTCCAGGTTGCAGCCTGCAGGATGTCCCTGGTAGGGACTCCCCTGAGAAATGCTGTAGAGGTTGAGGTAGCCCTAGTGGAATCAGTTCTGATCCCCTGTGGGGTAGGTTTTCAATGGTGTTTGTAGCAGAAATGGATGTAGTGTGCTATCCATTTGGAAATGGTTTGCTTTGAAATGGCCTTGCCCTCTGTCCCTGTAGCAAAGCAGACTAGCAGCTGGTCAGATTTTCTGAAAGGTTTAGTCCTGTCAAGGTAGAACCTGAGCTGTCTGTGCACGTCCAAGGAGTGCAGGATCCTTTCCCCTTTATTCTGAGGATTAGGGAAAGAGGCTGGTAAATGGATGGATTGGTTTAAAGCCATACTGGATACCACCTTGGGCATAAATGATGGGTTAGTCCTGAGGGAAACCCTGTCAGCATGGAAAATAATGACGGGTTCCACAGCCATTGGTGCCTGTAATTCAGACACTCTTCTTGCTGAAGTAATGGCTAGAAGTAGGGTTGTTTTCCAAGAGAGGAATTTTAACTCTGCTGCAGCAACAGGCACAAAAGGGTGAAGTGTGAGCTTCTCTAGTACAAAGTTAAGGTCACAGGCAGGGGTGGGAGCTCTCCTTGGGGCCTTAAATTGTTAGCTCCTCTCAGAAACTGTTTGATGGAAGGGTGAGAAAAGACAGGTGGCTCAGTACTGTAATTAGCTGAGATGGCAGAGGCATGAATCTTAACTGATGAGAAGGATAGGCCTCTGTGGAGCAGCTCTGCTAGATAGTCTAGGATTTGAGGTAAGGTGGGCACGGCTGTATCCATTCCTTGAGAATGGCTCCAAGAACAACATCTTTTCCACTTTTCTGAATAGGATTTCCTAGTGCTATGCCTTCTGGCCTCCAGGATGACGTCCAACACCTGTTTGCTGAGGGTTGCTGTGGTGTATTCACGGGATAAGCCAGGCTGCAAGGTTCAGGGTTTTCAGCTGTGGATGCAAAATCTGTCCCTCCTGCTGGGACAGCAGGGAGGGGGTCTGATTTAGGTGCCAGGGTGGCACTGCTGTCAGACTGCATAGGAATGGGTACCAGTGCTGGCATGGCCAGTCTGGGGCAATAAGGATCATCCTTGGTCTGTCCTGTTTGATCTTGAGTAGTACTTTTGAGAGGAGGAGCAGAGGGGGAAAGCCATAAATTGAGAGGTTGTCCCATGAAAAGGATAGAACATCCACTTTCCATGCTTTGCTGTGAGGATTTCTAGTGCAAAATTTGCACAATTGATGGTTTTGGGGGGAGGCAAAGAGGTCCACCTCTGGTGTCCCCCACTTGTGGGTTAGAAGTTTGAATGAGTTGGTTTCTAGTTTCCACTCGTGTGGGTCCAGCAGATTTCTGCTTAAGTCATCTGCCAGTGAATTTTGTTTGCCTGGCAGGAATTGAACTTGCAGGTGCACTTGGTTGCTCAAGGCTGTGTTCCACAGGGCCATGGCTAACCTGCAGAGTGGGTAGGAATTAGTTTCCCCCTGCTTATTTATGTACCACATAACTATGGTGTTGTCTGTCTTTATCAGGAGTTGTCCTGGAAGGGTAAGGTATTTGAAGGCTGTCAGAGCATTCTGTACAGCTAACATTTCTTTTTGATTGATATGCAGAGGAATTTGTCCTGGGCTCCATTTTCCTTGAATGCATTTGCCTGCCATGTGAGCCCCCCATGCAGAGTATGATGCATCTGTTGTCAGGGATTGGGCGGCAAGGGGTTGAGTGAAAGGAAGTCCCTTGTTGTGGTTGCATGCCTCTGCCCTTAGACAAGGAATGATAGGAATCAGTGTTTCCAGGTCCTGAGAATGTTGACACCAGATACTTTTTGCATACCACTGAAGTTTCCTCATATGCAGTCTTGCATATGGAATTAGTAGAATGCATGAGGCCATGAACCCCTAGGGCTTGCAGTATTTTACTTGCAGATAAGCTGGGTTTTGGTAGCCATTAGTTTGAAGTCGTTTGTCAAATAAACCTGTTTTTCTGGAGTGAGGAATACCATCTGGGAAATTGTGTTCAAGCTTGCTCCAAGGAATACAATCTTTTGGCTGGGCACCAGTTGTGATTTCTTTTGTTGATGGTGTACCCCAGAGAAGTTAGGAGTCACTTTACAAATGCCAGGTGCTGAAGTAGCAATTCCTGACTGTCCACCTGAATCAGCCAGTCGTCCAAGTATGGGTAAATTTGAATATTTCTCTGCCTGCAGTATGCAATGGATGGAGCCATGCACTTTGTGAATACCCTGGGTGCATTATATAAGCCAAAGGGAAGTGCAGAGAAAGTACAGTTGTGTACACTTACCATAAATGTAGATGTTCGAGTGTATTTACTGTTGCAGTCATCACACTTGGCTTATCTGCCTGCAGGTAAGCCCTTAGTCGGCCCGAATACTTGAATCTTGGGATTTCTGTGTCGGATGCTGTCACCTCTTCCATGAAGTCATGTCGCCAGGGGTATAAAACATGCAGCCGACGTCATTACATCAGTTCTTCTTGCCCCAGATGTCAGGAGCCCCCAAAATAGGAAGCAATTACCTGGTCTGAACACCTCCAGTAAAAAAGTAAATACCATTGCCATAGATATGGCCAAAATGAGGATAGGTAGAAAGTACAGAAACGTCAGGGGACTGGAGGGAGGGTAACTAGGACTGCAACAGCGAATACACTCGAACATCTACATTTATGGTAAGTGTACACAACTGTACTATGTTCTTCGTGTGTCAGTGTTGCAGTCATCACACTTGGGTTGATTCCCAAAGCTGAAGAAGGGTGGAGGCAGTCAAGAAGTATTAGGGCTAGCTAGCAGGCTTTGTAAGACTGCTGTGGAAAATCCAGCTCTGGATTTAGAAAAGATAGGGAAGTGGTAATGCTTTGTGAAGGTGTGTGTACAGAACTCCAGGTTGCAGCTTCCAGGATGTCCCTGGCAGGGACTCCCCTGAGAAATGCTGTAAGAGGTTGAGGTAGCCCTAGTGGAATGTGTTCTGATCCCCTGTGGGGTAGGTTTTTCATGGTGTCTGTAGCAGAAATGGATGCAGTGTGCTATCCATTTGGAAATGGTTTGCTTTGAAATGGCTTTTCCCTCTGCCTCTGTAGCAAAGCTGACTAACAGCTGGTCAGATTTTCTGAAAGGTTTAGTCCTGTCGAGGTAGAACCTGAGCTGTCTATGCATGTCCAAGGAGGGCAGGGTCCTTTCCCCTTTATTCTGAGGATTAGGGAAAAAGGATGGTAAATGGATGGATTGATTTAAAACCACATTGGATACCACCTTGGGCATGAATGATGGTTAGTCCTGAGGGTAACCCTGTCAGCATGGAAAATAATGAACGGTTCCACAGCCATGAGTGCCTGTAACTCAGACACTCTTCTTGCTGAAGTGATGGCTAACAGAAAGGCTGTTTTCCAAGACAGAGAATTTTAACTCTACTGCAGCAGCAGGCTCAAAGGGGGGAAGCATGAGCTTATCTAGTACAAAGTTTAGGTCCCAGGCAGGGGTGGGAGCTCTCCTCGGGGGCCTTAAATTGTTAGGTCCTCTCAGGAATTGCTTGATGAGAGGGTGAGAAAAGAGAGGTGGCTCAGTATTGTAATGAGCCAAGATGGCAGAGGCATGAATCTTAATTGATGAGAAGGATAGGCCTCTGTGGAGCATCTCTGCTAGGTAATCTAGGATTTGAGGTAAGGTGGGCACGGCTGTGTCCTTCCCTTGAGACTGGCTCCAAGAACAATATTTTTTCCACTTTTCTGAATAGGATTTCCTAGTACTAGGCCTTCTGGCCTCAAGGATGACGTCCAGCACCTGTTTGCTGAGGGTTGCTGGTGGTGTATTCAGGGAGTAAGCCAGGCTGCCAGCCAGGTTCAGGGTTTTCAGCTGTGGATGCAAAATCTGTCCCTCCTGCTGGGACAGCAGGGAGGGGGTCAGAAGTAGGTGCCATGGTTGCACTGCTGTCAGACTGCGTAGGAGTGGGTACCAGTGCTGGTGCGCCCAGTCTGGGGCAATAAGGATCGTCCTTGGTCTGTCCTGTTTGATCTTGAGTAGTACTTGAGAGAGGAGGGGCAGAGGGGGAAAGGCATAAATTGAGAGGTTTTCCCATGTAAAGGATAGGGCATCCTCTGTCCTTGCTTTGCTGTGAGGATTTCTAGTGCAAAACTTGCTCAATTGATGGTTTTGGGGAGAGGCAAAGAGGTCCACCTCTGGTGTCCCCCACCTGTGGATTAGAAGTTTGAATGAGTTGGGTTCCATTTTCCACTTGTATGGGTCCAGTAGATTTCTGCTTAAGTCGTCTGCCAGTGAATTTTGTTTGCCTGGCAGGAATTGAGCTTGCAGGTGCACTTGGTTGCTCAAGGATGTGTTCCACAGGGTCATGGCTAACCTGCAGAGTGGGTAGGAATGAGTTCCCCCCTGCTTATTTATGTACCACATAACTGTGGTGTTGTCTGTCTTTATCAGGAGTTGTCCTGGAAGGATAAGGTATTTGAAGGCTGTCAGAGACTTCTGTACAGCTAACATTTCTTTTTGACTGATATGCAGAGGAATTTGTTCTGGGCTCCATTTGCCTTGAATGCATTTGCCTGCCATGTGCGCCCCCCATGCATAGTCTGATGTGTCTGTTGTCAGGGTTTGGGCAGTGAGGGGTTGAGTGGAAGATAGTCCCTTGTTGCGGTTGCATGCCTCTGCCCACCAAAAGAACTCTGCCCTTAGGCAAGGAATGATTGGAATCACTGTTTCCATGTCCTGAGAATGCTGAAACCACAGACTTGATGTTATGTGGTCCAATCTCGCCTACATTCCTACTCACGGGACAGTGTCCCCAGCACCTCTATCCTGGGAGGCTCAAAGGAAGATACTCCTGAGAACTGTGGAACCAAAGGAAGCCCGGCCCCTAGAAGCCACATCTAATTTGTAATGAGTAATAAAGGTGTGAGGAGAAGCCCACGTGGCCGCAGCACAAATATTATCCAAAGATAGCCTAGAATGGTAAGCTACTGAAGTGGAAACAGCCCTGGTAGAGTGAGCCTTGATGGGGAACGGTAAATTTCTGCCTGCTGACGCATAGATATAGGAAATGAAATCAGAAATCCATCTGGAAATAGTAATCTTAGAAATCGGGGAGCCTGTTCTATTTTCTGAAAAGGACACAAACAGTTGGTCAGATTTCCGGAGTTGCTTTGTCCTGTATAAGTAGAAACGTAGCTGCCTGTGCACGTCCAACTGATGAAATCTAAACTCTGCCTTGTTGGAAAATTGAGGGAAGAAAACTGGCAGCTCAATAGACAGATTGAGATTAACAGTAGATGTAACTTTAGGAAGAAAGGACGGATTAGGTCTCAAGGAAACCCTGTCCTTATGTAAGATTAAATATGGGGCTTTGATGGATAGAGCTTGAATTTCCAACACCCGTCTGGCTGATGTGATGGCTATTAAGAAGGCAGTCTTCCAGGGCAAAAATTTTAATTCACATGTAGCAGCTGGCACAAAAGGTGGGGAAGTCAGGGCTTGCAAGACAAAGTTTAAATCCCATGGCATGATGGGTTCTGACACAGGAGGCCGTAGTAACAAGGTGCCCCTCAAAAAGGCCTTACAGAGTTTATGAGCCATAAGAGAAGGTTCTTAAGAGGTATGAAAGTTAGAAATGGCGGCCAGCTGGACCTTAATGGTAGCAGGAGCAGAACCCTGCCGAAAGAGCATGGATAAGAAATCCAAAACAGCAGGAATAGGGGCTGTGTAAGGGTCCAGTCCCTGGGCATGAGCTCAAATGGAAAATCTTTTCCACTTGCTGGAATAAATTTTCCTGGTGGAAGATTTATGAGAAGAGGATAAAATGTGTACATCCTCAGGTGAAAAAACGATGAAGTCTGACTAAGAATGGAAGTGGAGTAGCCAGGCTGTCAACCTGAGGGTTCGCAGGAAGGGATGGGACTGTCCCGACATGTGTGTCAGTAGGTCTGGCGCTGGGTCCAGAATCCAAGGACTGTCCACTGTGTACTGATGAAGAAAGGAGAACCAGACTTGGCGAGGCCAGTGTGGGGCAATTAGAATCATCTTGCTTTCCAAGGATATGGCTTTCTGAATCACTCTTGGTAACAGAGGAAATGGAGGGAAAGCATAGAGCAGACCGGGGGGCCAATCGTGGACTAGAGCATCCCTGGGTGACTCCCCCTATGGGGGGGATCAGTGTGAAGTAGTTGCTGCACTTGGCATTGAGGGGACTGGCAAAAAGATCACAGCAAGGCTGACCTCACCTGCTGAAAATCTGTTCTGCCACACGGCGGTTCAGGGACCATTCGTAAGGCATCAGAATAGCTCTGCTCAGCCTGTCTGCTATTATATTGGCCTTCCCCAGAATGTGCATTGCCACTAGGAACCATTGGGAAGACACTGCCCATTGCCACACTCGCACAGCCTCCCTGCACAGGGGATAAGATCTGGTTCCCCCTTGCTTATTCAGGTACCACACAACGGACATGTTGTCGGAGTGAATTGCAATCGTTCCCAGAGGGAGAGAGCTCTGAAGTGCTCGCAACGCCAGTAACACTGCTCTCATTTCTAAGACATTGATGTGCAGATGTACCTCGTGATCTTGCCACGTGCCTTGGGCCGTCCTGCCAAGATAATGCCCCCCCATCCCATCTGGGAGGCGTCCGTGGTCACTGTGGCAACAGGTGACATAGGAACAAACGGTTTCCCTTCGTCCAGGTTGGTGGAGCGTAGGATGAAGTGGGACAGAGGGAATTCCTGAAAGGACCACTGGGCGAAGAGCAGCCACTGCAGAAGCCTCATATGTAATCTGGCTAGAGGCACTAACATAATAGTGGCTGCCATGGATCCTAGGAGCTGTAGAACCCATCTGGCCTGAACTTTCTTGAGGGGTAACAATGCACGAACCTGACTCTGCAACACTGCTATCCGTTCTTGGGGGAGGAAAGCCCGCATATGAACGGTGTCTAGTTCTGCGCCTATAAATGTGACACGCTGTGAGGGCAGCAAGGCAGATTTTCCCCAGTTCAAGGTAATTCCTAGTTGATGACAAAGGGCAATGGTAGTTTCCCTGGCCTGAATGAGAAGATGCCTGGTGGGGGTGATGAGGAGCCAGTCGTCCAGGTATGGAAACACTTGGAATCCTTGATGTCTCAGGTGAGCTGTCACCACTGCCAGACACTTGGTGAACACCCTGGGGGCTGTGGTGAGACCAAAGGGCAGGGCATGAAACTGAAAGTGACTGGCTCCCAGCCAGAAGCATAAGTGACTCCTGGATGCCCTGTCCATTTTGATATGGTAGTAAGCATCCTTGAGGTCGATGGAGCACATCCATACTTCTTTTCCCAGCAAGGGAAAAATAGACTGGAGGGTGACCATTCAGAACTTGGACTTTAGAATGTAGTGATTCAGTCAGCTGAGATCCAAGATGGGTCTCAGGTCCCCTGTTTTTTTCGGCACCAAAAAGAGTCTTGAGTAAGTCCCTAATCCGATCTGGTCTAAGGGGACAGGCTGGATGACTCCTTTTTCTAGCAACTTTGAAATTTCTATTGTTGAGTGATCCCTTTGACTGGGTGGAACGTCCGGGATTCTCTTGACTGGAGGGGGGGTCTGACAGCAATGGAATGGTATAACCTCTGGTAACTATTCGAAGCACCCATTGATCCTGGATGATACCTGCCCAGGCTTCTGGATGCAATGAAATACAGCCTCAGACTGGCTCTGGAATAGCACAGCTGAACAACACATCAGGAACGATGATAGACCCGCAAAAGGAATCACGGTCTCCCGAATTGCGAGGGCCTCCTCTGCCCCTGGGCCGACGTCTTCCAGAATAGCCTCCCCCTCCTCTGCCTCTGGAGGGGGACTCACCTTGAGCAGCAGGGGAAAGACTTTTGCGACTTTTTGAACCACATCTTCCCTCCCCTCTGAGCCTTGGGGTAAGGCCCAGAAGGGAGGGAAAAACTGACCCCTACGGCAGACAGGGTCTTTCCCTCTTGCTCGCATCTGGTGAGGGTGTCTTTCACTTTGGTCGCAAAGAGTGAGGACCCATCAAAGGGGGTGTCAGTGAAGGAAGACTTGAAGGCCTCTGCGAAATGACACAGGCGCATCCAGGCTTGCCTCCTGAGGGCTACACCTGAACTAGCTGCCCTACTCGCCCCTTCGGCTGCATAAGATATGAGCCTCATGGACGAGTTGATAATCGAGCCAAGGGTAGACAACTGGGCATTGACTATCTGCGCTAATGCCTCAGGTACATTACCCATTAGAGTATCTCCTAACTCTTTCAGGAGATCTCTCTGGAGCCGAGTAAAATGACAAAGATAATTCAGCGACTGTAGAGTGAAGGTTGCTGAAGAGAGGGTACGCTTCCCGTACCGATCCATACTCCTGGACTCCTTGTTAGGAGGATGGACGGAGGAAGAAGACTCAGCTACTTTCTGCTGAGTGGCTGCCCCCACCACCATGGCATCTACAGAAACCCCTTTGGACAGGAACTCTTTCCCAGGGGGAGCTGAAAGAAATTTATTAGGACGTCTGGGTATGGGTTCCACTGAGTCAGGAGTCTCCCACACCCTACGGCAGATCAAATCTAAGACCTCATCGAAGGGTGGAGACACCCAGGAGGCGGAGGGTTGAGCCCCAAAGGCCTTTAGAAATACCGACTCCTCCTCAGAGGGGGTCTTGGACTGCCAGCCGCCTCTCTGCCTCAAAATCTCCAGGATGTCGGAGAAAGAGATCATCGGAGGATGACTTGGGGGACCCCTCTGATTCCTCGAGGTCGGTATTAGAAGTGAGGGACTCGTCCTGGGAGTCTATGTGCTTCCTCTTGCACAACTTCTTTCTTGGGGGCTCCTCAGGCACGGACTCTGAGGGGCCCTCAGAAAGTAAGGGACCGCTCATGGGAGTATCCCCAGACCTTTGGGCTCTGACATCTACTGATAGGGGGACATCACAGGCTCTAGCCGGTGTGGAGGGAGATGGAATGACCGATCCGGGTGATGCAACTGAAGATCTGGCCAGTGCACTCCTCATGGCCTCGAAGGCCGGTCCCCCCAAATCCGAGGACTGATCGGCCACCGAAGCCACAACTGGAGCCGGAGTTCCCCAAGCCGATGCACCAAGAGGAAGGCTCGGAACCGACAGAAGTCCCGAAGTATCCCCCTCGGGCCCGACAGAGGAAACCCGGGTACCGAAACCAGAGGACAGAGCCGACATGGTTGGAGCAGACATCGGCACCGATAAACCCTTAGTACGTATCGGGGCCAGCAGAAGAACATCACTCGGAGCAGAACACTCCGGCTCCAAAGACAAGGGGGTGCTTGGAGGAGGAATTATCGGTACAAGCATTGGGACTGGTTCCAGAGCCAACTGGGTCAGAGCCGAAAATAATTTTGCCAAAACAGGCGACTGCAGCAGCCTCTGAACCACCCTATCAACATCCAAATTAGAAAGCCTGGAGGATTTGGAGGAAAGAGAAGGTGACTGTGATCTCCTGTCTGGAGATCCATGCCTAACACTGGGAGACCGGCTCCGAATGTGTTCTAACAGGATTGGAGCCGAGGCCGATTCCAGTACAACAGATACCTCCTGTGGCCCTAAGGACAGAGGAGCCAAGGAGGTAGAATCCAATTTGGCAGTCTTCCCCAGTGGCTCCGAAGATACAGATGGAGCCAGAGATCTCTTTTTGGCCTTAGAAGCCTTGGACTTGGCTTGAGAACTAGAGGAAGAGTCAAAGGACTCCTCAAAGGAAGGTTTTAAAAGACCCTTCAAAATAAGTTTGTTTTTCCTTTCCTGTAGCACCCTTGGACTGAATGCATGACAAAAGCTACAGGACTCTTGTAGATGAATTTCCCCTAGGCAGTAAACACAAACGGAATGTCCATCTGTAATGGACATCTTGTAATTGCATTTAGAACATTTCTTAAACCCAGAAGGTTTATGTTTCTGATCTTTCGACATATTAACAGGCACCTATGCACCAAAGAGACACAAAGCAACAGGACCCTAAGCCCGAGAAAAAAATGGCTAAGGCGGGAAACTACAGCCAACAGCAGCAGACAAGAATCTCTAACTTAAACGATTCTTAAATCTACTCGCACACACACTATACCTGAGAGAAAAACTTACAACACAGAACAGGAATCTTAGACTACAGCTAGACAACAGGGAGGACTAAGTCCTCTAAGTTAAATGGGCCTAGCCTGCCGGAACAGAGGGATACCAAAAAACACACCACACAACAAACACAATGACTAGAAGGCAAAAATAGCTATTAAAATAGCTTTTGTGAGGAAAACCACAATTTTCTGAGAGAAAAAAGAAGTTTTAAAGGTACTTAGCCACAGCCAAGCGAGACCACGTCCTAGCTACACGAATGACAAATGAGATCTGGGACTATGGAGCAGTGCAACATGGGATACCAGGTTAGCCCAGCCAATTAGAGACTTCGTGCTAGAAAAATTAAGTTGGCCGAGTCGGAGTCGATGCTCGGCGCCGAACCCGTGAGTAAGAATGTAGGCAAGAATGGACCACATAACATTGAAGAGTTCCACAGCCATTAGTGCCTGTAACTCAGACACTCTTCCTGCTGAAGTGATGGCTAACAGAAAGGCTGTTTTCCAAGAGAGAGAATTTTAACTCTACTGCAGCAGCAGGCTCAAAGGGGGGGAAGCGTGAGCTTCTCTAGTACAAAGTTTAGGTCCCAGGCAGGGGTGGGAGCTCTCCTCGGGGGCCTTAAATTGTTAGGTCCTCTCAGGAATTGCTTGATGAGAGGGTGAGAAAAGAGAGGTGGCTCAGTATTGTAATGAGCCAAGATGGCAGAGGCATGAATCTTAATTAATGAGAAGGATAGACCTCTGTGGAGCATCTCTGCTAGGTAATCTAGGATTTGAGGTAAGGTGGACAGGGCTGTGTCCTTCCCTGGAGACTGGCTCCAAGAACAATATATTTTCCACTTTTCTGAATAGGATTTCCTAGTACTAGGCCTTCTGGCTTCAAGGATGACGTCCAGCACCTGTTTGCTGAGGGTTGCTGGTGGTGTATTCAGGGGGTAAGCCAGGCTGCCAGCCAGGTTCAGGGTTTTCAGCTGTGGATGCAAAATCTGTCCTTCCTGCTGGGACAGCAGGGAGGGAGTCTGAAGTAGGTGCCATGGTGGCACTGCTGTCAGACTGCGTAGGAGTGGGTACCAATGCTGGCACGCCCAGTCTGGGGCAATAAGGATTGTCCTTGGTCTGTCCTGTTTGATCTTGAGTAGTACTTGAGAGAGGAGGGGCAGAGGGGGAAAGACATAAATTGAGAGGTTTTCCCATGTAAAGGATAGGGCATCCTCTTTCCTTGCTTTGCTGTGAGGATTTCTGGTGCAAAACTTGCTCAATTGATGGTTTTGGGGGGTGGCAAAGAGGTCTACCTCTGGTGTCCCCCACCTGTGGATTACAAGTTTGAATGAGTTGGGTTCCAGTTTCCTCTTGTATGGGTCCAGTAGATTTCTGCTTAAGTCGTCTGCCAGTGAATTTTGTTTGCCTGGCAGGAATTGAGCTTGCAGGTGCACTTGGTTGCTCAAGGATGTGTTCCACAGGGCCAAGGCTAACCTGCAGAGTGGGTAGGAATGAGTTCCCCCCTGCTTGTTTATGTACCACATAACTGTGGTGTTGTCTGTCTTTATCAGGAGTTGTCCTGGAAGGATAAGGTATTTGAAGGCTGTCAGAGACTTCTGTACAGCTAACATTTCTTTTTGACTGATATGCAGGGGAATTTGTTCTGGGCTCCATTTGCCTTGAATGCATTTGCCTGCCATGTGCGCCCCCCATGCATAGTCTGATGCATCTGTTGTCAGGGTTTGGGCATTGAGGGGTTGAGTGGAAGGTAGTCCCTTACTGCGGTGCATGCCTCTGCCCACCAAAGGAACTCTGCCCTTAGGCAAGGAATGATTGGAATCACTGTTTCCATGTCCTGAGAATGCTGACACCACAGACTTTTTAAGTACCATTTAAGTTTCCTCATATGCAGTCTTGCATACGGTATTAGTAGAATGCATGAGGCCATGAACCCTAGAGCTTGCAGTAATTTTCTTGCAGATAGCTGGGTTTTGGTGGCCATTAGTTTGTAGTAGTTTGTCAAATAAGCCTGTTTTTGTGGAGTGAAGAAAGCCATCTGGGAAGTTGTGTTCATGCTTGCTCCCAGGAATACAATATTTTGGCTGGGCACCAGTTGTGATTCCTTTTCGCTGATGGTGTACCCCAGAGAAGTTAGGAGTCTCTTTACAAATGCCAGGTGCAGAAGTTGCAAATCCTAACTGTCCGCCTGAATCAGGCAGTCATCCAAGTATGGGTAAATATGAATATTTATCTGTCTGCAGTATGCAATGGCCGGAGCCAGGCACTTTGTGAACACCCTGGGTGCAGTAGATAAGCTAAAGGAAGTGCAGATAACTGACGGTGCATAAAGCCTGCCCTGAAACGTAGATATTTCCTGCAAGATTCCGTTATGGGGATGTGCAGATAAGCTTCTTTTAAGTCTAGGGTGACTAGCCAGGCATCCTTGGCTAGCATAGGAACAAGCTGTTGCAGTATAAGCATTTTGAATTTTGGGACCACCAGGAAGGTGTTAAGAATTGACAGATTCAGGATAGGGCACCAAGAGCTCTCTTTTCTGGGAACCAGGAACAGTCTGGAGTAGAAACTCTGTCCCCTTTGTTCTACTGAACAGGTTGAATGGCCTGATACTGAGAAGAGAAAGTACTTGCTTTTGAGCTTCTGCCCACTGGTTTGGAGGAAGGTCTGGCATCCCGCTTGGGGTTGGCAGTGAGTGGAAGTAGAATCTGTATCCCTGGGATACAATGTTAAGGACCCATTGGTCTTGGGTAATGAACATCCAGTTTTCTGTATGCAGGGTGAGTTTTCTTCCTAGGGGTGAAAGTACTCGGGCATGGCTGGGGAAGATGATGGACAAGTTATAGTGAACTTTCCCCATAAAGGGGTGGCTTACCACTCCCTGTTTTAGAGGTGGGAGCACTCTAATGTTTTGATCTCTGCATATCCTGAGACTGTAGTCTTGGTGGTCTGCTGCCTTTGGGTTTGGACTGAAAAGGCCTGGGAAGGACTGGAAAGGACCGTTTTTTTTGAAGGTCAAATGCCTACTGAATCTAGGCAGCTGCACCTGTAAGAAATCTTTAACAGTTTGCATAGATTTAGCTTTTTCCTCCATCGTTTTGAGAACAACTGCTTTTGTGACAAACAAGCGTTCCTGGTTTAATGGAGCATCTAGTAATTTTGCTTTGACATGGTCTGGCAAGATTTGTTCCTTCAGCCAAGCATGCCTTCTTAGTACTGACCCAGTGACAGCAGCCCTGCAAGATGCTTCTAAGGCATCAAAACCACACTGCAAAGTATGTTTACTAACTTGGTTTGCAGAATGCATTAACTCTCTTAAATCTTTATTTTCTGTACAATCTGGAAGCAACAACATTTTTGTTTAATTATTCCCATAATACGCTGCTGGTACTTCAATGTGTAAACTGGCAATTCAAAGCCCTGATGGCAAGAGTTGCAGAGGTATATACCTTCTTATCCCATCTGTCTAAAGCTCTAGAATCCCTGTCTGAAGGAATAGGGTTTTTGGCTATAGTAGCGTTAATGCCTTCAGGTCCCTGGGAAATGGTCTCTGGATCTGCAGTGGGATTCTTAGAGAGAAATTTGTGAGAGTCAGGTACTCTGTAGTACCTGTCAGGCTTTCTAGGGGCTGGTGGTAAAGTATCAGGAGTAAGACTGGATTCCATGAAGACATCTACAATATCTAGGACAGGGGTATAGCTACAGGCCTGTGCTGAAGCAAGTCTAAAAATTGAGTCTCTTTTTGGACTGAGGGTAGTCCTGGCATTCCCAGCAGAAATACTCTCTTAAGGTATGCAAGGTTTCACCAAAAGAAAAATCCTCTGGAGAGGAGGCAGAAGGAAAGGAATCCTCTGCATCTGAATCCTCATAGGTGGATAAGGGTAAGTCCTGGTAATCAGAGGGTTCAGAGTCATTGGACTCATGGTCTGTAGAATCAGAAGGAAAATCAATTCTTTGTCTTTTAGATGGGGAAGGCTGGCTTCCCCAAATTAAGGTTATGAGGTCTTCAGCCATTCTAAGCATTTGTTTCTGTGGCATGGGAGCTTGAGCATGTGCTTTGGTTGTCAGATTTCTAGGCGTAGTGCGAACTCTGGACCTGAAAAAAGTACAGCTGTGTACACTTACCATAAATGTAGATGTTCGAGTGTATTCATCACATTTGGGTTATCTGCCTGCAGGTAGCCCTCAGCCGGCCTGAATACCAGAGTCTTGGGATTTCTGCATCGGATGCAGTTTCCTCTTCCATGATGTCAGGGGTATAAAACATGCAGCCGATGCCATTACATCAGCTTTTCTTGCCGCGTGGGAGCCCGAAGCAGTTTGCAAGTGCCGGTTGGCCACTACCTGAAATTTTCGTTGTTCGAGTTTCAAAACTGAAGTCTTCTAAAGCTAAGTACCCCGCTGGGGATCCTTTTTTCTTGCTCTAACCAATGTCAGAAAAAGTTAAAAATTGTCTTGCTGTGGAAAGCAAATACCTCACAGAGATTTTCATACTTACTGCGTCACCGATGTCAGAAAAAGTTAAAAATTGTGTTGCTGTGGAAAGCAAATACCTCACAGAGATTTTCATTCTTACTGTGTCACCCTGTTTAGGCCCAGACCACGATGTTTCTCACTGTCGGTTTTGTGCCTTAACGCCCGAACTATTCATCATCGGGCTATCTCTGTCGCTAAATTCTTTCACTTTCATTCTCCATATTCTGAAATGGCATCGATAAGCCATCCGACTACCAATCTTCTGAAAACAAGTAAGGCTAAAGACAGAGACAGACAGCATAGGTTAAAAACTGCCAATGACATTTCCGTTAAGCTAGATGCCAGTCCGCCGGTACTCAGTGAGGCGCCTTCACAGCCCGATACCCACTTATACAGATTCACAGGCCTCTGCTGAGACCCATTCGGAATCCGGTATGCTGCGAGATGCTTCTTCAACTATGGAACCTGTGAATGTCTCTACCTTGGATGGGTCCGGAGCCGCTGTGCAGACACCGGCTTCTGAGGAGGAACACGAAGAACATCTTACTATACCAAACCGGGGATACAGCAAATTTGCCGGGTGATAAACTGAGCACCAGTTTCACTCCTCTATCAGAATCCCCACCACAGGAAATACCCTCTACCAGTTCTTCCCTATCACTAAAGAGCAAGTCCTTGCTAAACTCTCCAGAGCTCAAATCACTGCATCAATAGGCCCTGATAATATACCAGGATGCCTCCTCAACAGCTTGAAACATGACCTGTCAAGTTCACTAGGATTTTTCTTCCACTACAGCCTTCATCCCTAGGGAATGAAGGACTACAATTGTCAACCTTCTACACAAAGGCAGACCCATCAAAAGACTCAGGGAGCTACAGTCGCATAAGTTTGGCTAGTCTTATATGCAAGGCTAGGAAAAATTATTGTTGTCCCATCCCAGTTTGGTTTCAG
Organism: Protopterus annectens; assembly: GCF_019279795.1. Lineage (NCBI taxonomy): Eukaryota > Metazoa > Chordata > Ceratodontiformes > Protopteridae > Protopterus > Protopterus annectens. The sequence continues at coordinate 1,632,432,366 of NC_056726.1, read as the reverse complement.
CAAAGGCAGGTCATGCCAACTAAACTTGGTGGACTTCTTTGTGAAGGTCACTAGAGCCATGGATGAGGGCAGACAGTACATGCTTCCTACCTTGACCTGATAAAGGCATTAGCCCAGTACCTCACTCAGGTATTGCAGACAAACTCAAAAATTTAGGCAAAAATTTTTATGTCACCCAATGGACAGCCAAATGGCAAACAGACAGGATACAGGAATCCACCTCCACCATGAGGCCTGTTATTAGTGGTGTCCCACAGGGCTCGGCACTGGGACATCTCCTGTTTGGAATATACTTTTCTGAAGTCAAGGCAGATGTAGGATGTAGGGAACCTTTGGCTGACCAAATTTGCTGACTACAAGCTGGGTGCAATTACTGAATCCCCAAAGATGTGGATATCCTCCAGGATGGTCTGACACAGACAAATAATGAAGCCAGAACCATGACCTAAAACTCAATACAAAAAATGCATAATTATGCCCTTTGGGAAAATGACTACACCAGCAAATGACAACATTTATAACACACCCCTAAGAGTAGACCCAGTGGTAAGGTATTTGGGAACTCAGGTTGACAGCAACCTGAACTTTGATCAGTGTCCACTGTAGTGAGAAAACCCTATGTGGCACACCTCCTTCTCTGGACCAGACTCCTGATTCATGTGAAATAGAGATGTTCCCTAAGCCTATTCAAATGCAATTTGGACCAATGGATGGAAAAATGCAAATTCACCCCTGGCTTGTCCCCTTTGACCTTTACAAACATATACCAAAGCCTTTCTAGCCCATGGGCATTTACCGTTGGGAAATTTGGGGCATGAGTGGCTAGGCTGAAAAACACTCTAGGGCCATTAGCCTAGTAACCTGCTATGATCCTATGGAACAGGAAGCATGAGCAGGGAAAACAGTAAGTTTAAATTAAGTTTTCACTTTACAGCTCAAACAAATATTCATATCCCTGGAACCATAAGTGTTACTAGAAAACTGCAAATGGCAAACTATTCCGGGTAAATTATTTTTTAAATTAGTGCTATTCACTAAGTTTGATGCTTTAAACTGGATTTTATAAGCCAAAATAAAGGCAGTGAACATTACTTTTGTAATGTTGTATAAACAGCTTATGATATCTCTCTAACTATTCAAGCAAGATACATAATGCCAGCAGGATTTTCTTCATACGGGTGTGAGCTTTCATATCAGGCTATGCAGTTCTGTCTGTGTTACCTGAATGTTGAGATATTTTTGAGAAATATGAAAAGTATTACAATACAAATAATATTCAACATCTCTTTAGCTGTATTAGACAAAGTGTCAAATATCAATACAATTTTGCCATCATCTATGGTTAAAGATGAAATCTTCTGATACCTTGTACATAGCATGATTAATATTTGACACCTAGAGGCATCAGTAAGAGATAACTGCAGAAATGCCTGGAGGTGCACTCGGCTGTAATGAGTGTCTTTGTGTTCGCTCGTTGGGAAAAACATTTCATTTTGATGTTGAAGTTCTTGTGCACACATGGACAAACTACAGAAGGGGTCAGTTTGAGGAAATATTTAATTTGGGTGTTTGTGCATACATATACAAACTACTGAAGGGGACGTTGGGGGAACTGTTTCATTATGGTGCTTCTGCATACATGGACAAAACATTGAAAGGGTCTTTGGAACAAATGTTTAATTCTGATGTCAGTGAAATGCTTGTGCAGACATGGACAAACTAATGAAGGGACAGATGGGGAAATGGTGTCATTTACTGCTTGTGCATACATGGTTAAACTACTGTAGGGATCAATGTAGAAATAATTAATGGTCACACCTGTGTATGGCGGGGGGGGCTAAAATAAATCACTTTGTCCATCAGTTGCTGTTTTATTACTTCTGATATCTGAGGTATATTCAGTCAATAAAACTGGCTTTAACTGCTGGATGCAGGGGTTGCCTGGATAAAAGTGACTGACAATACTGTTGTCATTTGTTTAAAATATGCATTTATTATTCTGTTTTTTCAGTAGTCTACATCTTTTTTTTTTTCACTTTCTGCAACAGTCAAGCTTTCAATAAATAGCTGTCTGTGGTGGTTGGGACAGGATATGTGTGATAGCAACTGATAAATGGCAGAGTGTTGCAGTGAGTAATGTTGCCATGTAATAGCACTCAGTTCCCCTGTTGAGTTTTTCGCTGTTCGGTCCTTCTGTGTGAAGTCCTTCTCTCTGTGGATTTTATCCAAATACTTTGGTTTCTTTTCTCAGACCATCAGCAATAAAATATATGCCTCTAGCCATTTAATTTTTATCCCAATCCACAGAAGACAAGAAGTTATGTACTCACCACAATGTTCCATCTGTGTTATCCATTTTCATTCTTCCTCAATGAATAGGTTCAGATACGATCTTTGGATCAAACTTGTTCACTCTCAAAAGATTCTAGGACCTGAATGTCGAGCTTCTCCCTTACCCACAATGCCCCTGACCACTACAATACCTCAGATTGGGTTTGCTGCTATTATATACATTATATTCATACAATACAATAACAGTGCTATGACAGGAAAGTGACAGCTGGAAGATCAGGAGCTCAGACAGGAAAGTACAGTTGTGTACTCTTACCATAAATGTAGATGTTTGAGTGCATTCTCTGTTGCAGTCATCACCTGTGGGTTATCCTTGCTGTGGTAGCCCTCGGCCGGCCTGAATACCAGAGTCAATGTTTTTTGCATTGGCTGCTGTTGGCTGTAGTCTGATGTCAGGTCGTCAGTGCTATAAAGCAAGGCAGCCGATGCCATTACATCAGTTTTTCTTGCCCTAACCCATCAGAAGCCCAAGGAAATATGGTAAAGTGGTCCTGGTGACTAAAGGCCACCGTGAGAAGGTTATGTCCCCCTCAGGAAAGAGGATATAAGGAGGAAGGAGGGAGGGAAACCAGGACTGCAACAGTGAATACACTCTAACATCTACATTTATGGTAAGTGTACACAATTGGACTATGTTCTTCATGTTTCACTGTTGCAGTCATCACCTATGGGGGATTCCCAAAGCTCAGGAGAGGGGTGGAAGGATTAGTTAGAGACCTAGGCATGGGTCAGCATGCCCTGCAGAACTGCAGAGGCAAAACCTGTCCTAGCCTTAGAAAAAAAGAGGTAGGTGGTAATGCTTGGTAAAGGTATGGACAGGTGGCAGCTTCCAAGATGTCCCTGGTGGGAACTCCTCTGAGGAATGCTGTGGAAGTGGAGGATGCCCTAATGGAATGGGTATGAATAGACTTAGGGGAGGTTTTCCATGTAGTCTGTAGCAAAAATGGATGCAGTGTGATATCCATTTGGAAATGGTATGCTTGGAAACAGGCTTCCCCTCTGACTCTGGGGTAAAGCTGACAAGAATCTGGTCTGTTTTTCTGAAGGGTTTAGTATGGTCCAGGTAGTATCAGAGCTGTCTGTGCACTTCTAGTGAGTGCAGAATTCTTTCCCCCTTGCTTTGAGTATTAGGAAAGAAGGTGGGTAGATGTATGGCCTGGTTGAAGGTCACATCAGATACCACCTTGGGCATAAAGGAGGGGGTTAGTCCTCAGGGAGACCCTGTCTGCATGGAAAATGATGAAGGGCTCAACAGTCATGACTGCCTGAAATTCTGAAACCCTTCTGGTTGAGGTGATAGCTAGTAGGAAAGCAGTTTTCCAGGAGAGGTATCTCAAATCTGCTGAAGCAGCAGGTTCAAATGGTGGTAAGTTTAGTTTTTCTAAAACATAATTCAGGTTTCAGGCAGGTGTGGGTGGCCTTCTGGGAGGTCTGAGATTAGAAGCCCCCCTGAAGAATTGTTTAATCAAAGGATGTGGGAAGAGGCGCTGGTCTGTATCTAAATGAGCTGAAATGGCTGAAGCATGGATTTTAATAGAAGAGAAGGAGAGGCCACTATTAAGTAACTCTGCTAGGTAGTCCAGGATAAGAGGGATGGAAGGTTGTGAGGTACTGCTCCTCTGGACTGGCTCCAGAAGCAGAATCTTTTCCATTTCTCTGCATAAGATTTTCTGGTGCTGGGCCTTCTGGCCTCTGTCATAACTTCTAGGACTTGTTTGCTTAACAGAGGTCCCTTGTTTACTTTTAAAGAATTAGCCATGCTGATAGTTTGAGTCTGCAAGTCTGGGTGCAGCACCCCCCATCAAGAGGTCTGAGATCGGGGAAGCTGCCTGGGAAGCTGTACTGTCAGGCTGAGCAGTAAGTGATACCAATGCTGTCTGGGCCAATTTGGAGCAATGAGGATGGCCTTTGGTCTCTCCTCCTTTATCTTGATCAGTACCTTAGGAATAAGAGACAGAGGAGGCAATGTGTATACAAAGGAAAAGTTTCAGGGGAAGGTCAAGGCATCCACCTTCCACGCTAGGTGATGACACTCCCTGGTACATTTTTTTTTTAGCTGGTGGCTGAGGTGCGAGGCAAAGAGATCCACCTCCGGAGTTCCCCAGTCTTGAATGACTTGCAAAAATATTTTTATGTGGAGCTGCCATTTGTGGGGGTCCAGTAAGTTTCTGCTTAGGTAGTCTGCCAGGGTGTTGTTGATCCCTGGTAGGTAATGGGCAATTAGGTGTAATCCCATGGAGGAGGCTGTCAGCCAGAGGTTCAAGGCTAGCCTGCACAGAGGGTAAGATGGGTTCCCTCCCTCCCTGCTTGTTGATATACCACATTACTGTGGTGGTGTCTGTTTTGATAAGGAGAACCCCTGGCTTAAGATGGGGTTTGAAGGATGTTAGAACCTTTTGTACTGCCATCATTTCCTTCTGAGTGATGTGTAAGGGAAGGTGTTGGGCATCCCAAAGACCTTGGGTGCACCTGCCTGCTAGGTGAGCACCCTAAGCAATGTCTGAGGTGTCATCAGTGGTGATGGTCTGCCCAGTGGGGCAGAAGGATGAAGGGAAGACCCTTGTTCTTGGCACAGGCCTCTGCCCACCAGAGAAACTCGGCCTTTATACAGGGGATCAGAGGGAGAGAGGTCCCTAGAGGCTGAGAGTGCTGACACCAAAGTTCTTTAGATACCACTGAAGTTTCCTCATGTGAAGCCTAGCCACAGGAATTAGAAGGATGCAAAATGCCATGTACCCCAAGGCTTGCAGGAACTTCCTCACTGTGAGGTGACTTCTGGAAGCCAGCTGTGTAAAGTAGAAAGGTAGGAAGCTCTGCTTTTCTGGGGATAGGAAAGCCATTTGGGATGCTGTGTCCAGCAGTGCTCCCAAGAAAATGATCTTTCTGGAGGGTGTTTGCTTTGATTTCTTCTTGCTGATGGTGAACCCTAGGGAAGTTAGGAGGGTTTTGACAAAGAGAAGGTCTTGGAGAAACTTTTCTTTGCACTCTGCCTGAATGAGTCAGTCATCCAGATAAGGGTAATCTGTATATGTCCATGTCTGTCTGCATAGCATTTTGCAGACAGAGAAATATACAGATAAGTTTAAATCTGTATATTTCTCTGTCTGCAAAATGCTATGGCCGGGGCTAAGCATTTGGTGAACACGCTGGGTGCAGTAGATAAGAAAATAGAATAGTTGTGTAAAATCTTACCATAACCATAGATGTCCTTCTCTTCCATGTTGCAGTATTCTTGTTGTGGGATTTCCTGCCCTCAGGCAACTTGTACGTCAGCTCCTATACCAAAGCTTCAGCTTGGCTATTGCAGCTGCATGGGACATCCCACGTAGGGTATAAACCAGGGACCTTAAATGTGACGTCGCACACAATCCTCAGAACTTGAAGCTCAACAGGCAGATTAAAAGGCCGAAGAGGAGATGCCAGTGGTGTCAGGTGAGGGACCCTGGGGTCCTTCTGTAGTACTGATAGTTCCAGGGTAAAAGGTGTATGAGATTTGGACCTAGGGACACCCTGGAATGAAAAGAATGATGAGGGGGTTATTGGTGGGTGGGAAGGAATACTGCAACATGGAAGAGAAGGATATCTATGGTTATGGTAAGATTTTACACAACTATTCTATGTCGTTTTATTTCTATGTTGCAGTATTCTTGTTGTGGGAGAGTACCACAGCTTAGTTGGATGAAAGGGTGGTGTGTACAGAAGAAGACTACAAAGCCCTGTAGGACTGCCCTGGCAAATCCTGCACATGCTCTGGAGGCCTGGTCTAACTTGTAGTGTTTGGTAGTGAACCATGTGGCTGCTTCCATAATAGAAGACGTGTCCGGACCTTTTAGGAAAGCCTTGGAGGTGGCCATTGCCCTGGTGGAATGGGCTTTTACTCCCACTATTGGATTTTTTCCATGGTGGGAGTAGCAAAGACAGATGGCTTTCCTGATCCAACATGTGATGGTTTGTTTGGAGACTGCTTTGCCCAATGCTCTGGGATAGAAGGAAACAGAGTTGTTTTGATGGGGTAGATGTTGGAGCAGGCCTGGAATTGGGTCTGATAGGAATCAAGTCCGAAGGTGGGATCTTGGTCAGAAGCTCTAGATTCTGGTTCCCCCTCAACCTTGACGGTAGTCTGGGATGGCTCTGGGGATGTGCCAGCCATCGGCTAAGCAACGGCTTCCACAAAGGTAGTTCCTGCCCTGAAACGTAGGTATTTCCTGCAAGATTCCCTGATTGGGACATGTAGGTAGGCCTCTTTTAGGTCTAGGGTGGCTAACCAAGCATCATTGGAAAGCATTGATAGAAGCTGCTGGAGGGTGAGCATTTTGAATTTTGGTATCACCAGAAAGGTGTATAGAATGGATAGATCAAGGATGGGGTGCCATGAGCCCTCTTTTCTGGGTACCAGGAAGAGTCTGGAGTAGAAACCTTGGCCTGTCTGTTCTGCAGGAACATGCTGTATTGCCCTCGTAGAGAGCAGGGAAAGGACTTGCTTTTTGGCCTCTGTCCACTGGTTTGGAGGAAGATCTGGGAGCCCTTTTGGGGTTGGCAGAGTGTGGAAATAAAATTTGTATCCATGGGACACTATGTTGAGGACCCATCGGTCGTTGGTAATAGTGCCCCAGTTGCTTGTGTGGAAGGAGAGTTTTCCTCCTAGGGTCACAAGCAGGTGAGCAGAGGTAAGGGGTGGAGATGTAAAGTCATTGTGAGTTCTTACCATAAGGGGGTGGCTTTGCACTCCCTGTTTTTGAAGAGGAGGAACTCCATTGCTTAGATCTCTGCATTCCCTGGGGCTGCTGTCTGAGGGGGGGGGGTCTGCTTCCCCTGGGTTCTGGGCTGAGCTGGCCTGGAGGGGGCAGGAAAGGACCAGAGCTTGGAGGGGCAATGCCTACTAAACCTCAGAGGCTGGACCTGTAAGAAGTCTAACTGTTTCCATAGATTTAGCTTTTTTTTCCCATCTTTTTTAAGACCTCTTCTTGCCTTGGTGCGAAATAATTTGTCTTTGTTTAGTGGTGTGTCCAATAATTAGGATTTGACATGGTCTGGCAAGGTCTGTTTCTTAAGCCAAGCATGCCTTCTAAGGACAGAACCAGTGACTGCTGCCCTGTAAGAAGCTTCTAGGGCGTCAAAGCCACATTGCAAGGTGTGCTTAGTTACTTGACTTGCAGATTGCATTAGCTCTTGTAATTCTTTATTTTCTGCACAAGTAGGAAAGGAAAATATTTTTTGTTTGAAGAGTTCCATGGAATGCTGCTGATATTTCAGCATGTGGAACTGACAATTTAATGTTCTAACAGACAGAGTAGTTCAGGTGTATACTTTCTTACCCCATCTGTCTAAATCTCGGGAATCCCTATCTGAGGGGGTGTGATTCTTAGCTGTAGTTGCTTAATTCCTTTAGGTCCTTGAGAGAGGACCTCTGGGTCAGCAGTAGGAGTTTTGAGAAGAAATTTGAGAGAGTCAGGGATTCTGTAATACCTGTCAGGTTTCCTGGGAGCAGGAGGAAGGGTGTCAGGAGTCAAACTGGATTCCATAAAAACATCATCCAGGACAGGAGGAATGGCCAAAGGTCTGTGCTGTGGTAAATCTAAGAATTCCCTGAGTCTCTTTTTTGACTTCTTGACATTCCCATTGGAAATGCTCCCTTAAAGTATGAAGGATTTCCCCAAATGAAAAATCCTCAGGTGGAGAGGCAGAAAGAATGGATTCCTCTGCATCAGAATCCTCATAAGCAGAGAGGGGTTGCATATCTTCATATTCAGATACATCAGAGTAATCGACTCCTGTTCAGATAAAACTACTGGGTACAAGTCTCTTTTTCTTTTGGAACAGGTAGCCTGGTTTCCCCTAATAAGCATAATAAAGTCTTCTGCCATTTTAGGCATTTGAGATTGAAGCAAGGAAACAGGTGCCTGAGCTTGGGTTGTCGGTTTTTTGGGTGTAGTTCATACCCTGGGCCTCAGAAACTCGGTAGTTTTAGAAAGAACTGAAGACGCAAAAGAAGTAGTTGGTCTGTGTCAAGTATCGGTAGTGTGAAGAACTTCCTCGGAAGCCGGTGCCTGCTCAGTGGCTCCGGACCCATCCAAGGTAGAGACATCTACAGGATCATTAGTCGAAGAAGAGTCTCGCGGCACACCAGACTCCGAAAGGGTCTTGGTAGCGACCTGCAAATCCAGAGAAGCGGGCATCAGGGGCTGCGAAAGCACCTCACTGAGGACTGGAGAAAGTACAGTTTTGTACCTACCATAAATGTAGATGTTCGAGTGTATACACTGCTGCAGTCATTACACTTGGGTTATCCTGCCGTCAGGAGGTTCCCCAGTTGGCCTGAGTTCCAAAGTCTTGGTCCGGCGTCGGTTGCTGTCGCCTCCTCCCTGACGTCAGTGTGACAGGGGTATATAAGATGCAGCCGATGCCATTTTCTTCAGTTTTTCTTGCCCCAGATGTCAGGTGCCCTCAAATAGGTAGGCAATTCAAATTGCTAATAAAACATACATAAGAAAAGCAAACAACTTTCAGCTACCAGCAAATACTCCCCATAGGTAGTGAAGGGTAGAAGACATAGGTATGTACCAGCAAGTAAGAGGGGAAGGAGGGAGGGTAACCTGGACTGCAGCAGTGTATACACTTGAACATCTACATTTATGGTAGGTACAAAACTGTACTAATGTTCATCGTGTTATACTGCTGCAGTCATTACACTTGGGTAGAATCCCAAAGATGAGGTAGGGTGGCTGGTTCTATAAGGCATTAGGGGTGGCTATACGGCCCTGCAGCACTGCAGTGGCAAAGCCAGCTCTGTATTTAGAGTATAGAGGCAGATGGTAATGCTTGGTGAAGGTATGCACAGACCTCCAAGTTGCTGCTTCCAAAATATCCTTGGTAGGTACTCCTCTGAGGTAGGCAGTTGAAGTGGCTGCTGCCCTGGTGGAGTGAGACCTAATGCTGCTAGGTACAGGTTTCCCATGGTGTGTATAGCAGAAATGTATACAATGTCCTATCCATTTTGACATAGTCTGTTTTGAAATGGCTTTTCCCTGTGCTCCTGCAGCATATGCTACCAATAATTGCTCAGATTTTCTGAAAGCTTTGGTTTTGTCCAAGTAGAAGCGTAACTGCCTGTGAATGTCCAAAGAATGCAGTAGTCTCTCCCCTTTATTCTGTGGTTTTGGATAAAAAGTTGGCAAGTGAATAGTTTGGTTTAGAGCCACACTGGATACCACCTTTGGCATAAACGTAGGGTTAGTTCTTAAAGACACCCTGTCCTGGTGGAAAATGAGGAAAGGTTCCACTGCCATTAGTGCCTGTAATTCTGAAACTCTTTGTGCTGATGTTATTGCCAGGAGCAGAGCAGTTTTCCAAGAGATCAATTTTAATTCTGCTGTGTTAGCTGGCTCAAAAGGAGGTAACGTTAATTTTTTCAAAACAAAGTTGAGTTCCCAAGTTGGAGTAGGTGCTCTACGGGGCGGTCTTATGTTTTTAGCCCCTCTGAGGTGCTGTCTTAGCAAAGGATTAGAAAAAATTGGTGGATCCATGTTGTAATGAGCAGAGATGGCAGAGGCGTGGATCTTGATGGATGAGAAGGACAGGCCTTTGTCCAGCATTTCAGTTAAATATTGTAATATCTGAGGAATGTTTGGGACAAGAGGGTCAAGGCTGTGAGCCTGGTTCCAGGCACATAATCTCTTCCATTTATCCGAATAGGCTTTCCTGGTACTAGGCCTTCTGGCCTCCAGAATGACATCCATAAAAGCTTTGGAGAGAGGCATTGCTTGCTTGACTAAGGAATCTTCCACGCAGCTAGGTTTAAGGTCTGTAGCTGGCTGTGTAGTATCTGATTGTTGTGCTGAGTCAGCAGATGTGGGATTTGAGGCAAAATCCAGGGTGGTCCTTGTGCTAAGTTCTTTAAGATTGGGTACCAGTGCTGGCGTGGCCAGTCTGGTGCAATCAGGATCATCTTTGGCTCTTCTTGCCTGGCTTTTATGAGTACCTTTGGCAGGAGAGGTAGTGGTGGGAAAGCATATACTTGTAGGCTATTCCAGCTGAATGAGAGGGCATCTACCTTCCATGCTTGTGGATGGTAACTCCTTGTGCAGAATTTTTGTAGCTGGCAGTTCATTGGGGACGTAAACAGATCCATGTCCGGGCTCCACCATTTCTGTGTTATCATTCTGAATATTTGTGGATTCAATTCACATTCGTGGGGATCCATGATGTTTCTGCTTAAGTCGTCTGCCAGTGTGTTTTTCTCTCCTGGCAGGAATTGTGCTTGCAGATGAACTTGATAGTTTAGAGCTGTGTTCCACAAGGTCATGGCTTGTCTGCAGAGGGGATAGGAGTGAGTGCCCCCTTGCTTGTTTATGTACCACATAACTGTGGTGTTGTCTGTCTTTAGTTGTAGTTATCCTGGATGCAGCAGGTCCTTGAAAGCTATAAGGGCATTTTGTACAGCTAGCATCTCTTTTTGATTGATGTGAAGATGCCTTTGTTCTGCGGGCCACTTGCCCTGAATACATTTGCCTGCCATGTGGGCTCCCCAGGCGTAATCCGATGCATCTGTTGTCAGTGTCTGCCTGGCTGTGGGTTGAGTAAAAGGCTGTTGAGGTGACAAGCTTGAGCCCACCATCGAAACTCCTGTTGAAGGCAAGGAATTAGTGGTATAACTGTTTCCAAACATTGACAGTGTTGAGACCATACATTCTTTAGGTACCACTGTAGTTTCCTCATATGCAGTCTGGCATATGGAATTAGTAGTATGCAAGATGCCATGTAACTCAAGGCCTGCAGAATTTTTCTTGCAAGGAGTTGGATCTTTGTTGCCATCAATTGAAAGTATTGAGTCAGTTGTCCTTGCTTGTCTAGCGTGAGATAAGCCATCTGGGCCGTTGTGTTCAAGCTGGCACCCAGCAAAATTATCTCTTGTGAGGGCACTAGTTTTGATTTATTTTCGTTTACCGTGTACCCCAGGCAACTTAACTTTTTTTACAAATGCCAGATGCTTTAGAAGAATGTCCTTGCTCTCTGCTTGAATCAGGCAGTCGTCCAGGTACAGATAAATTTGAATTCCTTTCTGTCTGCAAAATGCAATTACTGGTGCCAGGCACTTTGTGAAAACCCTGGGCGCAGTAGATAAACCAAAGGGCAGTGCAGAGAATTGATAGTGCATTGAACCAGCTAGGAATCTGAGGCATCTTCTGCAGTTTTGTCTGATAGGGACATGCAGGTATACCTCCTTGAGGTCCAAGGTCACGAGCCAAGCTTTCTTGCCCAGCATGGGAAGAAGCTGCTGTAGTGTCAACATTTTGAATTTCGGAACATCCAGGTAAGTGTTTAGAGAAGAAAGATCCAGAATGGGCCTCCAGCCTTTGTCCTTTCTGGGAACCAGAAAGAGTTGAGTAAAATCCTTGTCCTTGCTCCTGTGGTACCTTTTGAATAGCTCTCATATCCATGAGTGCTGTAATTTGTTTTTGAGCCTCTGCCCATTGATTTGGTGGCAGATTTGGCATTCCTTTTAACCTTGGCAGAGTGTGAAAGTGGAACCTGTAACTTTGAGATACAATGCTGAGAGCCCATTTGTCTTTGGTCATCATATGCCAGTTGTGATAGAAAAGTGCCAGTTTTCCTCCCAAGGGGGCTGCCAAGAGAGAGCTGTTTGGCAGCTGTAGTGTGAAGTCATTGGGGCTGCTTTTTATATGGTTGGGGCCTGTCTTCCCCTTCTTTCTGGCCTGATGCAACCCATTGTCGAGGCCTGTAAGGACTTTGTGGTTGACCTCTACCTCTTGGATGTCTGTATCTGCCCATTTGAGGTCTGTCTGTAACTGGAAAGGGCCAATTTCTGCTAAATCTAGGTGGCTGAACCTGTAAGAAATCCTTCACTGTTTGCATAGATTTTGCCTTATCCTCCATTTTCTTTAATACATCTTCTGCCTTAACTCCAAACAACACATCCTGCTGCAAAGGTGCATCCAATAATTTTGCTTTAACATGATCTGGTAATGTATGTTCTTTTAACCAAGCCTGTCTTTTAATGGCAGAGCCTGTAACTGCTGCTCTACAGGAGACCTCTAAAGAATCAAAACCACATTGCAAAGTACGTCTTCCCACTTGTTCAGCTGCATGCAATAAATCCTGCATTTCTTTAAAATTAGGAGGATCTGAATCTGGAAGCATTTTTTGTTTCAACTGAGACATCAAAAATTGTTGATATTTTTGCATGTGAAACTGGCAATTTAAGGCTCTCATTGCTAAAGTTGCAGACATATATACTTTCTTTCCCCATCTGTCTAATGCTCTGGAATCTCTGTCAGAGGGAACTGGATTCTTGGCTGATGAGGCCTTAACCCCTTTGTGTCCCTGAGAAATAGTTTCAGGGTCAGCAACAGGGCTTTTATACAGAAATTTGTGAGAGTCAGGGACTCTGTAGTATCTGTCAGGTTTAACTCGGGCTGGAAGTAAGGAATCAGGATTTAAGCTGGATTCAGTATACACATCACCCACAATATCTAACACTGGCAGAATAGCAAGGGGTCTGTGTTGAGGTAATGGAAGTCTCTGAGCCTTTTCTTGGATTCTGAGTAATCCTGGCCTTCCCAGTGGAAATGCTCCCTCATGGTATGTAAGGTTTCCCCCAAAGGAGTAGTCCTCAGGTGGAGAGGCTGATGGTATTGACTCCTCAGCATCAGAATCCTCATCAGGGGGTAAAGAATATCCTAGGTCTGAGGATGAATCTGAAGAGATGGAGACCTGGTCAGATGAGTCATAGTCTGCATCCTGTCTAGGCCTTTTATCAGGAGGGGGATGGGACCCCCTGATCAGAGTGATTAGGTCTTCGGCTATTTTGAGCATTTGTTTCTTAGGCATGGAGGCCTATCCTGGAGAATGCTGTATTTGTTACTTTGTTTTTAAAGGAGGCTTAGACTTAGCAGAGGGTTTAATGCTCAACTGAGTAGGTCTGAAACACCCTCTGAAGCTGCGGGTAGCTCAGCTACTCCAGATCCCTCTGAAGGGTTAGTTTCGGTAGGCTGAATAACTTGTGCATCCGAAGGCCCAGCCATCTCCATGTGGGAGTCGAGGCGGCCTGTGGTTCTACAGAAGCGGTTGTCAGGGGCTGCGAAGGCACCTCGCTGAAAACCGGCGACTGGCCTAGTTTTCGTCGTCAGTTTTGGGCCTCGGATGCCTATCTTTGTCTTTGCACTTTTTATGTATTCCGATCGTCGGAAGTTCCGACGGCATGGTGTAATTGAGTTTTCTACCAAAATAATATCGGGCAAAATCAAACCGATGTTTAAGAGTGTGCTTGTTAAACCTAGCACAAAACCGACAACCAGTGACGTCGTGGTCTGGGCCTAGGCATGGGATACAATAAGAATGGAAATCCTTATGAGGTATTTGCTTCCCACAAGAAATACAGTTATTAACTATTACTGACATCAGTCTGAGGCAAGAAAAAGTTTCCTCAATGGGGTACTTAGCTTTGTAGAAAACTTTGGTTCTGGATTCGGAATGAAAATCTCAGGAGACGGCTGACCGGCACTTGCGAACTGCTTTTGCTTCGGGCACCACGTGGCAAGAAAGACTGAAGAAAATGGCTTTGGCTGCATCTTATATTCCCCTGTTGCACTGACGTCAGGGAGGAGGCGACAGCAACCGACGCTGGACCAAGACTTTGGAACTCAGGGCGACTGGGGAACCACCTGATGACAGGATAACCCAAGTGTAATGACTGCAGCAGTGTAACACGATGAACATCTGATGACTAGCTTAGCGGAAGGGTTGTCAGCAGTTTTGGACCTGTGTGGACTGTCTTTATCCTTACGTTGTTTTGGAAGATTGGTAGTCGGATGGCTTACCAAGGCCATATCAGAATTTGAGGATTGAGAGCAAAAATATGTAGCTACAATAAGGGCCCGATGATGTATAGTTCGGATGTTGAACAAAGCACAAAAGCGACAGCGGGGGATGTCGTGGTCTGGGCCTAAACAGGTGATGCAGTAAGAATGGAAGTCTCGGTGTGGTATTTGCTTTCCACAGGCGAGACAATTGTTAACTTTTTCTGACATCGGTTAGAGCAAGCAAAAAGGATCACAATGGGGTACTTAGCTTTAGATGACTGCAACTTCAATTTGGAAATGAAAACTCAGGTAGCAGCCGACCGGCACTCGTGAGAACTGCTTCTGCTTCGGGCTACTCGACAAGAAAGACTGATGTAATGGCGTGGCTGCCTGATTTTACACCACGGATGACCTGACATCAGTCCTGGAGTGACAGCAACCGATGCAGAAATACTAAGCCTCTGGTATTCGGGCCGACTGAGGTCTACCCCTGGCAGGACAACCCAAATGTGATAACTGCAACAGTGAAACACAAAGTACAGTTGTGTACACTTACCATAAATGTAGATGTTCGAGTGCATTCACTGTTGCAGTCATTACATTAGGGTAATCTGCTGGCAGGTTGACCTCAGTCGGCCTGATTAACAAAGTCTTGGGTCCTGCGTCGGTTGCTGCCCTTCTTCCATGTCGTCAGGGGTATAAAACATGCAGCCGATGCCATTACATCAGTTTTTCTTGCCCCAGATGTCAGGTGCTCCCCAAATGGGGAACAATATATATATGTATATAAATTAAAACACAAAAAATATACCTCCAAACAAAAGCAAATTCACCAAAATGGCTTTTGGGCATAGTAAAAGAAAGGAGAGGTATAGTAAGAGAAAAACAGGGGACTGGAGGATGGGTAACCAGGACTGCATCAGTGAATACACTCGAACATCTACATTTATGGTAAGTGTACACAACTGTACTATGTTCTTCATGTTTCACTGCTGCTGTCATTACATTTGGGTAAAATCCCAAAGCTATGGTTGGGAGGATGGATTTATACAGCATTAGGAGCAGCTATAAGGTCCTGCAGGACAGCAGTGGCAAAGCCTGCTCTGGATTTAGAGAAGAGAGGTAAATGGCAATGTTTGGTGAATGTATAAACTGAGCTCCAGGTAGCAGCTTCTAGAATGTCTCTGGTAGGAACCCCTCTGAGAAAGGCTGCAGAAGTAGATGCAGCCCTGGTGGAATGAGATCTGATCCCCTTGGGGACAGGTTTACCATGGTGCATATAGAAGAAATTAATAAAATTGCTTATCCATTTGGAAATAGTCTGCTTTGAAATAGCCTGTACCTCTGCAGCAAATGCCACCAGTAATTGTTCAGATTTTCTTAGAGATTTTGTCCTGTTTAAGTAGAATCTTAGTTGTCTGTGTACATCCAATGAATGCAAAATCCACTCGTCCTTGCTCTGTGGATTTGGGAAGAAAATTGGCAGATGAATGGTCTGATTAAGGGCCACACTAGATACCACTTTAGGCATAAGGATGGATTGGTCCTGAGAGCCACCCTGTCAGGGTAAAAGATAATGAAAGGCTCCACTGCCATAAGAGCCTGTAGTTCTGAAATCCTTCTAGCTTGAAGTGACTGCTAAAAGAAAAGCTGTTTTCCAAGAGAGAAATTTTAGGTCCGCAGTAGCAGCTGGCTCAAAAGGAGGTAGAGTGAGTTTTTCCAAGACAAAATTGAGGTCCCATGCAGGAGTCGGTGCTCTCCTGGGAGGTCTTAAATTTTTGGCCCCTCTGAGGTATTGCTTTCGCAGAGGATGAGAAAAGAGGGGAGGCTCTGTGTTGTAATGAGCTGAAATGGCAGATGCATGGATTTTTATGGAAGAAAAAGATAGGTCCTTGTGAAGCATCTCAGTTAAGTATTGCAGAATCTGAAGTATATTGGGCATTGCTGTGCTTATTCCTTGTGCTTAGTTCCAGGCACAGAATCTTTTCCATTTGTCAGCATAAGAGTTTCTAATACTAGGCCTTCTAGCCTCCAAAATGACATCCATCACAGGTTTGCTGACAGATGTAACTGGTGAATTTAGTTGATTAGCCATGCTGCAAGATTCAAAGTTTGGAGCGGAGTGTGCAGAATTTGAGAATTCTGCTGAGACAGTAGGTGGGGTGTCTGAGGCAGGTACCACGGAGGAAGGTGCGACATTGCGTAGGAGCAGGTACCAGTGTTGGCAACGCCAGTCTGGAGCAATCAGAATCATTTTTGTTTTTTCTTGTCTGATTTTTAGTAAGACTTTGGAGAGCAGAGGCAGACGGGGAAAGGCATAGACTGATAGGTTTTTCCAGCTGAAGGATAGGGCATCCACGTTCCAAGCTTTTTTGTGATGAATTCTTGTGCAGAATTTGTCCAATTGATAGTTTTGAGGTGGGGCAAAAAGATCTATGTCTGGGCTCCCCCATTTGCGTGTCAACATGCTGAAGATTTGTGGATCCAGTTTCCATTTGTGTGGGTCCATAAGATTTCTGCTTAGTTCGTCTGCCAGAGTATTTTCCTTTCCTGGCAGGAATTGAGCTTGTAGATGTATTTGATAAGTCAAGGCCGTGTTCCACAATGCCATGGCTAGTCTGCAAAGGGGGTAGGAATGTGTACCCCCCTACTTGTTTATGTACCACATGACTGTGGTGTTGTCTGTCTTTATCAGTAATTGTCCTGGATGAAGATAGTCCTTGAAGGCTGTCAGAACATTCTGTACAGCTAGCATCTCTTTCTGATTGATATGTAGGTGCATTTGATTTGGGCTCCATTGGCCCTGAATGCATCTCCCTGCCAGATGAGCCCCCCAAGCATAGTCTGATGAGTCTGTAGTCAGGGTTTGGGCGGCAGGGGGTGGAATGAATGACAGTCCCTTGTTTTGGTGGCAGGCCTCTGCCCACTATAGGAACTCTAGTTGCAGGCAATGTATGATAGGAATCATAATTTCCAGGCTGTGACAATGTTGACTCCATAAGCTTTTTAGGTACCACTGAAGTTTCCTCATATGCAGTCCTGCATATGGAATTAGAAGAATGCAGGAGGCCATGAACCCCAAGGCCTGCAGAATTTGTCTTGCAGATAACTGGGTTTTTGTGGCCATTTGTTTGAAATGAGTCATCAATTAGGTTCATACTAGGCTATCTGCCCTAGGGCATTTATAAGCCTAGCCAGAGTGTGTTTGGCTTTCACCACCCATTTTAAATTAATTTTGCTATGCCCTTTTTCGAGGTTAGTATACTGTGCCTCTCTCTAACAGTGACACAGAAGTGATACCCGGGGTAAACCTACAATCTCCCATCCAATAATCAAGATTCCTCTTGAAGAGAGTCAATGAGGGACTCTGCCTAACCTGGACTGGGATTTTATTCCAGAGTGAAGGGAGCCTCTGGGTTATGAATCTGTCCCTCCAGCATGTCCTATTTATTTCAGTGCTGAGGTTCAAGTCTCTCGAGTGCGTAGCTCGATGGGATATGGATTTTCTGAGGTGCAGCATGTCCATTAATTCCGGGTTGGACATGGCTTTATACGTCAGGCACAGATCGCCTGTGAACAGGCGGTATGCCAGTGAGTAGAGCTGGAGTTTCTTTAACCGGGCAGCATATGGCATCTGTTTGAGCCCTTTGATCCTCTTGGTGAGGTACTTTTGGGGTCTTTCCAGTTGCTGCAGGTGTCTGGTAAGGTACATCCCAAAAGGGGCATTGTACACAATTATGGGCCTGATGAGGGATGAGTAAAGAGGCAAGATGACCTCCCCTGATCTAGATGTGAATCCCTTCATGATTAGGTGGGCTATATAAAACGTTTTTCTAACCACTTTGGCCACGTGGTTGTCAAATGAGAGATTGCTATCAACTTGGGTCCCCAGGTCCCTAATTACTTCTTCTGTACTTAATGGATTACCACCTATGTGGTAATTTGTGGGCACTTTGTTTTTGCCAAAGGGGATGACTATACACTTTTTGGCGTTTAGCTTGAGGCCAAGGCACTGGCACCAGTTGTCTGTTTCTATGAGGCCCTTTTGGAGGATGCTTGTGTCGGCTGGAGAGGCGATTATGGCGCCCAGTTTGCAGTCATCTGCGAACTTGGTCAGCCACAGCCCTTCCGTGTTGGCCTGTACCTCCGAGAAATATATACCAAACAAGAGAGGTCCCAGGACTGAGCCTTGTGGGATGCCACTTGTAACTGGTTTGGAGTCTGACATGGCTTCAGCAATTCTAACCATGTGGGTTCTGTCCTTGAGCCAGTTTGCAACCCATCTAGTGACACAGGGGTTTATATTTAAGCTGGTGAGCTTATCTATAATGCCCGAGTGGGGTATTGTATCGAAGGCTTTTGTGAGGTACAGGTAGGCTGTGTGGACCACCTTCCCCTCGTCAATGGCCTTGGTGACGGTTTCAAAGAAATCGACCAAGTTTAAGAGGCAGGATCTGCCCTTAACAAAGCTGAACTGGGTAGGATCCAGTGTCTGTAGGTCCCCAATATCTTTATTTATGAGGTCCATGATGATCCTTTCCATAGCTTTGCAGACCAAGCTAGTCAGGCTTATGGGGCGATAGTTTCCAGGATCCATTGAGGCACCACCTTTGTGGAGAGGGACCACTGTTGCTGTACACCACTCTTTGGGTACATATCCTGCAGTAAGGCTGAGATTGAACAGTAGTTTTATGTTTGGGTTTAGCTCTTCTTGGAGTTCATGTAGGACGGAGCCCGGGACACCGTCTGGTCCCATTGATGCTGTGTTTTTTTGCTTTGGAGAGGGCGGCTCTTACCTGAGCATCTGAGATGTCAGGGGGGCAGCACTCTGCTGGGATAGATATTTGCCCTTTTGGTGGGGGGGGTGAGAAGTATGCGCTGAACCTGTCAGCTAGGATGTTGGCAATGTCTGTGGGTTCGATGTATTTTTTGTCATTTTGGACTAATTCTGAGCATATCTGGGAATTCCCACCCAGGTTCCTAACATAACCAAAGAAAGCCTTGTGATTATCCTTAGTGTCATGTGCAATTTTTCTCTCGAAGCTGGCCTTAAACGATTTTATGAGTGCCCGTAGCTTTTTGCTAATACTGATCAGAGATGCCTTCCCTTTTTGGGATTTTGCTCTATCATGTAGTAGCTTCCTCCTTCTATTGTATAGTTTGTTTATGGCTGGGGTCCACCAGACAGGACGTCTGCCTTTGGAGGATTGGGTCTTGGTTTTATTTGGGATTGCATGATCCATGCATTCCTGAAGGTGTTCATAGAATGCGTTTTATAAAGGATTCTGCGGTCTGGGCCATATTTTCCACAGGCTCGGGGGGTTTGAAGGATTCCACCTCGGTTTTGAGGAGTGTGAAATTTGCTTTAGAGAATTTGTTTTTCTGGCGTAAGGTAAGTCATCTAGGCAGTTGTATTCAAGCTTGCGCCCAGGAATGTAATTATTTGAGAGAGTACCAGTTGTGTTTTCTTTTCGTTTATGGTGTACCCTAGACAAGTTAGAAGCCTTTTTACAAATGCCAGATGTTTTAGAAGAGTGTCCATGTTTTCTTCCTGAATTAGACAATCGTTCAGGTATGGATAAATTTGAATATTTCTTTGCCTGCAAAATGCAATTACTGGTGCCAGGTACTTTGTGAAGACCCTGGGTGCAGTACATAAGCCAAAGGGCAGTGCAGAGAACTGGTAATGCAAATAGCCTGCTTTGAAGCGGAGGTATCTTCTGCAAGATTCCCTGATTGGGATATGCAGGTATGTCTCTTAAGTCTAGAGTTACCAACCAGGCATCCTTGCCTAGCATTGGTAGTAACTGTTGAAGAGTCAGCATCTTGAATTTTGGAATGTCCAGAAATGTTTTTAGAATGGATAAGTCCAGGATTGCATGCGATGATTTGTCTTTTCTGGGTACCAGGAAAAGTCTTGAATAAAAACCTTGTCCCTTTTCCTTTTCTGGTACTGGTTGAATAGCCCCCATATTCATGAGGGACAGAACTGATTTGGAGGCAGGTCTGGCCATCTGTTTGGTTCTGGCCATCCGTTTGGGACTGGCAACGTGTGGAAAAGAAATTTGTATCCCTGGGATACTACATTTAAAACCCATTTGTACTAGGTAATCAATTGCCAGTTTTGTGCATGAAGTGCCAGTTTTACCCCCCAAAGGGGCGGCCAAAAGATAAGTGCTTGGTAATTGCAGTAGAAAGTCATTGAGACTGTTTACCATAGGAAGGTGCCTTGTTGCTTCCAGATTTGGAGGTGGAGGTACCCTATTGCTTTGTTCTAAAAGTTCCTTGCGACTGAAATCTGGAGACTTTGGAATGTCTGGGTTTGACCTGAGCGGCTCTAGTGGGTACTGGAAAGGACCAGTTCTTAGTAGGCCAGTGTCTACTAAACCTGGGTGGCTGCACTTGTAGGAAACCTTTCACAGTTTGCATAGATTTAGCTTCATCTTCCATCATTTTTTAAACCTTCTTCAGCCTTATTACCAAATAGACTGTCTGTTGTAAAGGAGCATCCAACAATTTTGTTTTACCATGGTCAGGCAGACTTTACTCCTTGAGACAAGCATGCCTTCTTATCACATATCCAGTTACAGCAGCCTGCAAGAGGCCTCCAAGGAATCAAAATCACATTGCAAAGTATGTTTTCCAACTTGCTCAGCTGAATGCAATAAATCCTGCAACTCTATTTTCCACACAGTCAGAAATCAACATCATCTTCTGTTTAAGTAAACCCATGACATGCTGTTGATATTTAAGCATATGAAATTGACAGTTTAAAGCCCTGATTGCCAAGGCTGCAGACGTGTAAACCTTACCCAATCTATCCAGCCCCCTGGAATCTCTATCAGAAGGGGTAGGATTTTTAGCAGTAGAGGCCTTAACGCCCTTAGGACCCTGAGAAATGGTTTCAGGGTCAGCAGTAGGGTTTTTAAAAAGGAATTTGTGGGAGTCAGGAACCCTGTAGTATCTGTCTGGCTTACTAGAAGCCGGAGGCAGGGAATCAGGAGTCCTACTGGATTCTGAGAAAACATCATCAACAATGTCTAGAACAGGAGGTATAGCCAAAGGCCTATGCTGAGGAAGAAGAAGAAAATCCCCAAGTCTCTTTTTAGATTCTGAGAAATCCTGACTCTCCCAGTGAAAATGCTCCCTTAATGTATGCAAAGTTTCTCCAAAAGAAAAATCCTCAGGAGGAGAAGCAGAAGGGATGGAATCTTCTGCATTAGAGTCCTCATAAGTGGGGATAGATGATTCCTGATCAGAAGAGGAATCAGAAGAAATAGAAACCTGATCTGAAGATTCATAGTCAGTGCCTTGCCTAGGCCTCTTAGCAAGGTAATTAAATCCTCAGCCATTTTGATCATTTGTTTTTTAGGCATTGGGGCCTGTACACGTAGCCCAAGCGTCATTTTTTTAGACATAGTTTTTGACCTTAGTTTTGAAGATGGCGTCGGTTTAATATACAAATGTTTAGGCCTGAAAACACCCTCAGAAGCCGGAGCCTGCTCAGCAGCTCTGGAGCCATCTAAGGTAGAGACATCCGCGGGTTCAATACTTAAAGTATCTCGCGGCATACCGGACTCCGAATGGGTCTCGGTAGAGGCCTGCGAATCAAAAGTAGCGGGTATCAGGAGCTGCGAAAGCACCTCAATGAGTACCGGCAAACCGGTGACTGGCTTAGTAGAAGCTTCATCATCGGTTTTGGACCTCAACGGTCTAACTCTGTCATTTTCTTTGTGTTTTTTAGGTATTCCGGTAGTCGGATTGCTAACCGACGACATCTCTGGAAAGTTAAATCTAGAGCCAAACTATTTAGAAGCAAAAATATACCGACGTTTAATAGTGTGTTGAATAAATTTAGCACAAAACCGACAGCAAGGCACATTGTGGTCAGGGCCCAGGCAAGGAATACAGTACAAATGAAAATCCTTATGAGGTATTTGCTTCCCACAAGTAATACAATTATTAACTTTTACTGACTTTGCTGTAAGTAGCAAGAAAAAGTTTCCCCAATGGGGTACTTAGATTTTAGTGGAAGACTTCGGTTCTGAAACTCGAAAACGAAAATTTCAGGAGTCGGCCGACTGGCACTTGCGAACTGCTTCTGGAAGAAGGGACAGCAACCGACGCAGGACCCAAGACTTTGTTAATCATGCCGACTGAGGGCAACCTGCCAGCAGATTACCCTAATGTAATGACTGCAACAGTAAAACACGAAGAACATCATCTCTCTGTCTTTTCTTAGACTGGGGCAAATCCTGAGATTCCCATTGGAAACGTTCTCTGAGGTTGTGAAGGGTTTCCCCAAAGAACAGGTCTTCTGGTGGGGAGGCAGAAGGAATGGATTCCTCTGCATATGAATCCAAATAAGCAGTCAGAGGTGGTTGTTCCTCTTCAAAATCTGAATAATCAGATTCCTCAGAATCCTATTCTGTCATAATTTCAGGAGAAGGGTGTCTTTTCCTTTTACAAGTTGTGGCCTGACTACCCCTAATAAGGGAGATGAGATCCTCTGCCATTTTAAGCATTTGTGCTTGGGGTGGTGGAGCAGGAGTAAAATGGTAGCTAGAGGCAGAATTTCTAGGACTGGCCTGGCTTCTAAGCCTAAGAGTATCCATCGGTTTGAAAGAAACAGTAGTCGGATGAGAAGACATCATTTTTTGTCTAGATTCGGTAGTGCGAAAGGCCTCCTCGGAAGCCGGTGCCTGCGTTGTGGTTCCGGACCCAACCTAGGCAGAGACAGCCAAAGGCTCGGAAGACGAAGATGATTTCTGCAGCATACTGGACTCTGAAAGGGTCTCAGTAGAGGCTTACGTAGATTTCAAATCGGGCATCAGGGGCTGTGAAAGCGCCTCACTGAATTCCACAGAACTGATGACCTGCTTAGTGGTAGAGTCGTTGGAAGGCTTAGCCTTGTGTGGTCTGTCTCAATCTTTATCTCTGCCTTTTTTCTTAATGTCCATGGATTGTTGGCCGACGGACACTATTTTGGAATGCGAAGACGGAAGGCGAAAATACCCATCTACAATAAGAGCTCTATGGAGATTGGTTCTGGTGTTAAAGATGGCACAGAATTGGCAATGAGGGACAACGTGGTCTGGGCCTAAATAAGTGATGCAGTAAGAATGGAAGCCTCGGTGTGGGATCTGCTTTCCACAGGTGAGACAATTAACTTTTTTGAACATCAGTTAGTGCAAGAAAAAAGGATCCCCAAATGGGGTACTTAACTTTAGACGTTTTCAACTGTAATTCAAACTCTGGTAGCGACCGACTGACACACTTGCTAACTGCTTTTGCTATCAGCTCCACAGCAAGAAAGACTGATGTAATGGTGTCGGCTGCCTTGCTTTATAGCACTGATGACCTGACGTCAGACTACGGGTGACAGAAGCCAATGCAGAAAAACACTGACTGTAGTATTCGGGCCGGACGAGGGCTACCATAGCAGGGATAACCCACAGGCGAGGACTGCAACAGTGAAACATGAAGAACATCTATGGAAACTAACACTTCTGTTAGGTCTCTCCCAAGGACAAGGACAGGGGAAGGCGGGAAGGAAGTTGAGGAAGAATGAAAATGGACAACATAGATGGAAAGTTCTGTTTAAGTACGCAAATTCATTCTCTGATGTCACTTTCATTTGTTCCTCAATGAATGGGACAGAGTCCCCAGCTAAAGTAACCTTGGGTGGCCCTCATGAAAGGATGTTCTGCAGCCCAGTGGAACCAAAGGCAGCTCTGTTTCTGGAAATCATGTCCAATTTATAATGCACAATAAAGATATGAGTGTTAGATCAAGTGGCAGTTGCACAAGTATCAATAGAGGTTCCAGCCCAAAAAGCTGCTGATGTAGACAATGACCTGGTTGAATGTGGTTTTGGTTGTTTCACTAAGTTAATACATTTAAAGGAATAAATATGGGAAGTACAATCTGTTGTCTGTCTAGCCAATGTAGTTTTAGAAACTGGTTTTCTCAAATAGTTGATCAGTCTTTCTGAATTCCTTAGTCCTGTAATGAAGTTGTCTATGTACATCGAGAAGATGAAAGGTTTATTCAACTTTGTTTTCAAATATGAGGAAGAAAACTGGCAAATTGAATACCTCATTGATATTGGCTTCAGAGGCAATCTTTGGCAGGGAAAAAAGGAGTTTACACAAAGTAACCCTAACTCTGAATCCAAGCAGTCTCAGGTGAGTTGCTACCACTGCCATGCATTTGAACACTCTGAGGGCTATAGTGAGACCAAAGGGCAGGGCTCTGAACTGATAATGGCTGCCTTTCAGCTGGAAGTGTAGGTACCTTCGAGAGCACCTGTTCATTTTGATTTGATAGCATGCATCTTGAAGATCAATTGAGCTCATTCAGTTGTCCTAAAGAAGGGGCAGAATGGACTGAAGTGTGACCATCTAGAATTTGGAATTTTTTACAAACTGGTTCAAATAGCTTAGATCATAGGAGCTTACTAGGCTAATGGTCCTGGGGCCTTTACAAGCCTAGCCAAGAGTTTATCCCCAAAAAAGAAATGTCGGTCAGCACCTGTCACCCCTGTCAATGAGGGACAAAGGTGGAACCCCTGGGACAAATTTATGGTTTCCCATCCCCTCATCAAGTTCGGGTGTTAAGAGGGTCAGTGAGGTACTCTGTTTGACATGTATGGGAAGTTTATTCCAGAGATGGGGCAGCCTCTTGGAGAAAAACCTGTCTCTCCAGCAGGTTTTGTTGATGTTGCATATCAGATTTAGGGCTAACGAGCGGGTAATGTGCAAGGAGTTAGACATACGGACATGGAGTATCTCTAGTAGGGCAGGGTCCGATATTGCCTTGTAGGTGAGACACAGATCACCCCTGAGCAATCTGTATGATACCAAGTAGAGTGATAGTGATTTAAGCCTGTCCACATAGGACAGGTGTTGGAGGCCATAGATTCTCTTTGTGAGGTATTTCTGTGGCCTTTCCAGTTGGGGCAGGTGTTTGGAGGGGTACATAGCAAACAGGCATTATACTCAATTATAGGTCTAATAAGAGAGGATTACAGAGAGGTAATAACCTCCTTTTTCCTGGATGCAATCCCTTTACTTATGAGATGAACCGAGTAAAAGGAATTCCGACCACCGCCACCACATGATGGTCGAATGTGAGACTGTTGTCAACCCGAGTACCCATGTCTCTCACCACAGGTTGTGTGCTTAAGGGGTTGCCGTTGATGTGGTAATTAGTAGGGGCCGTGTTTTTGCTGAAAGGTACGATAATACATTTTTTTTGCTTTTAACTTAAGGCCATGACTTTGGCACCAGTAATTTGTAACTATGAGACCCTCTTGCAGTATGTTAACATCAACTGGGGAGTCAATGACAGCACCTAACTTACAGTCAAATGCATAATTAGTCACCCACAGGCCCTTTGTCTTTGCCTGGACCTCTGCTAAGTAGATGCCAAACAGTAGGGGTCCCAAGAGAGATCCCTGGGGAACACCACTAGTGACAGGTCTGCTGCAGGAGGTGGCAGCAGCTAGATAGGTCTCAGGTCCCCTGGGTTTTTTTTTTACTCTAAAAAGAACCTTGAGTAAATTCTGGATCCTGTTTGGACTGGTGGGATTTCCTGGATGACTCTCTTGTCTAGTAACTTTGTAATCTCTTGAGGCGATAACTCTCCCTGATTGGGTGGAACATTGGAGAGAATTTTCTTTGGTTTTACTGGAATTTGTAAAAATGGATTGAAATATCCTCTGGATATGATCCTTTGCATCCAAAAGTCATTTGTGATGGTTTGCCAGGTGTCTTGGTACAAGGATAATCACCCCCCCTCGACTGCCTCAAGAGATGAACAGTTGGGCAAACTTTCAGAAATGCTGGAAGGATCCATCTGAGAAAGAAAAGTACAGTTGTGTACACTTACCATAAATGTAGATGTTCGAGAGTATTCACTGTTGCAGTCATTACATTTGGGTTATCTGCCTGCAGGTAGCCCTTAGCCGGCCTGATTATCAAAGTCTTGGGTCCTGCATCGGATGCTGTCTCTTCTTCCATGACGTCAGGTAGTCAGGGGTATAAAGCATGCAGCCAACACCATTACATATGTTTTTCTTGCCCCAGATGTCAGGTGCCCCCATAATGGGAAGCAATTATATACAAGGTTACACCTCCAACAAAAAGCAAATACACCAGAAAGCTAAAATACTGTAAACTAGAAGAAAAGTATAGCCAACAGAAGTCAAGGGGCTGGAGGGAGGGTAATCAGGACTGTAACAGTGAATACACTTGAACATCTACATTTATGGTAAGTGAACACAACTGTACTATATTTTTCATGTTTCACTGTTGCAGTCATTATATTTGGGTAGATTCCCAAAGCTAAGGAAGGGAGGAGGCAGAACATTAGGACCAGCTATTAAGCCCTGCAAGACTGCAGCTGCAAAACCAGCTCTGGATTTAGAAAAAATAGGCAAGTGGTAATGCTTGCTGAAGGTATGTACAGAGCTCCAGGTAGCAGCTTTGAGGATGTCCCTGGTAGGAACACCTCTGAGAAAGGCTGCTGAGGTAGATGCAGCCCTGGGGGAATGTGATCTTATCCCCTGTGGGGTAGGTTTTCCATGGTGCTTATAGCAGAAATGACTGCAATGACCACTTAGAAATGGTTTGCTTTGAAATGACCTTCCCCTCTGCCCCTGCAGCAAAGGCAACCAGCAGCTGTTCAGTTTTCCTGAGAGGCTTAGTCCTGTCCAAATAAAATCTAAGTTGTCTGTGCACGTCCAAACAGTGCAGTATTCATTCTCCTTTGTTCTGTGGATTAGAAAAGAAGGCTGGCAAATGAATGGACTGATTAAGGGCCACACTGGATACCACCTTGGGCATAAAGGAAGGATTGGTCCCGGGGGACACCCTGTCTGCATGGAAGATGATAAAGGGCTCCACTGCCATGAAGGCCTGTAATTCAGACACTCTTCTTTTTGAAGTGATGGCTAGAAGGAAGACTGTTTTCCAAGAAAGGAATTTCAGCTCTGCAGATGCAGCTGTCTCAAAAGGAGGTAGAGTGAGCTTTTCCAATACAAAGTTAAGGTCCCAGGCTGGAGTAGGGGCTCTCCTGGGTGGTCTTAAATTTTTGGCCACTCTGAGGAATTGCTTCAAGCAGGGGGTGAGAGAAGAGGGGTGGCTCAGTATTGTAATGCGCTGAAATGAATGAGGCATGAATTTTAACAGATGAGAAGGAAAGGCCCTTGTGGAGCATCTCTGTTAACTGTTGAAGAATATGCGGTAAGCTGAGCACTGCTGTGCCCATCCCCTGAGTCTGGCTCCAGGAACAGTATCTTTTCCACTTTTCAGCATAGAATTTTCTAGTACTAGGCCTCCTTGCCTCCAGAATGACATCCAGCACTTGCTTACTGAGGGATGGTATTGGAGAGCTCAGGTAATTACCCAGGCTGCAAGGTTCAGGGTTTGAAGCTGGGGGTACAGAATCTGGCCCTCCTGCTGGGACAGCAGGGAAGGGGTCTGAGGCAGGTGCCATGGTTCCAGCAGTGACGTACTGCGCAACAGGGGGTACCAGTGTTGGCGTGGCCAGTCTGGTGCAATGAGAATTTGAGAATTGTCCTTGGTTTGTCCTCTTTGATCTTTAGCAGAACGTTCGAGAGGGGGAAAGGCATAAACTGAGAGGCTTTCCCAGGTGAAGGACAGGGCATCCACTTTCCAAGCTTGTCTGTGGGAAGTCCTTGTGCTGAATTTGTCCAATTGGTAGTTCTGACGGGAGGCAAACAGGTCCATCTCTGGGCTCCCCCATTTGTTTCTCAAAATGTTGAATATCTTTGGCTCCAGTTTCCACTCGTATGGGTCCATGAGATTTCTGCTTAAGTTGTTTGCCAGTGAATTTAGCTTGCCTGGCAGGTATTGAGCTTGTAGGTGCACTTGGTAGCTTAAGGCTGTGTTCCACAGAGCCATGGCTAGTCTGCAGAGAGGGTACAAGTGGGTTCTGCCCTGCTTGTTTATGTACCACATAACAGTGGTGTTTTATCCGTCTTTACCAATAATTGTCCTGGAAGAATGTGGTCCTTAAAGGCTGTCAGACAACTCTGCACAGCTAACATTTCTTTTTGATTGATATGCAGGTGTATTTGACTCGGATTCCATTTGCCCTGAATGGCACTGCCCTGCCAAGTGAGCCCCCCATGCACAGTCTGATGCATCTGTTGTTAGGGTTTGGGTGGCAGGGGGTACAGTGAATGGCAGTCCCTTGTTGTGGTAGCAGGCCTCTGCCCACCAAAGGAACTCTGTCTTTATACAAGGAATGACAGGAATCATTAATTCCAGGTCCTGAGAATGTTGACACCATAGGCTTTTTAGATAACATTGTAGTTTCCTCATATGCAGTCTTGCATCTGGAATTAGTAGGATGAAAGAGGCCATGAACCCCAGGGTTTGCAGCATTTTTCTTGCAGATAGCTGGGTCTTTGTGGCCAGTAGTTTGAAGTAGGCTGTCAAATAAACTTGTTTCTCTGGTGTGAGGTAGGCCATCAGGGAAGTTGTGTTCAAGTTTGCCCGGAATGCAATTTGTTGGCAGGGTATTAGGTGAGATTTCTTTTCGTTTATGGTGTACCTCAGTGAAGTTAACAGTTTCTTTACAAATGCCGGATGATTTAATAGTATGTCCTGGCTTTCTGCCTGAATTAGACAATCGTCCAGGTATGGGTATATTTGAATATTTCTTTGCCTGCATAATGCAATGACTGGAGCTAGGCACTTTGTGAATACCCTGGGTGCAGTAGATAAGCCAAAGGGCAGTGCAGAGAACTGATAGTGCAAGTAGCCTGCTCTGAAGCATAGGTAGTTGCTGCAAGATTCCCTTATTGGGATGTGCAGGTAAGCTTCCTTTAAGTCCAATGTTGCCAACCAGGCATTTTTGCCTAGCATGGGAAGCAGCTGATGAAGAGTTAGCATTTTGAATTTTGGGATTACCAAAAAGGTGTTTAGAATAGACAGGTCCAGGATAGGATGCCAGGAGTTGTCTTTTCTTTGTACCAGGAAAAGTCTTGAGTAAAAACCTTGTCCCCATTCCTCTGCTGGGACAGGTTGAATAGCCCTGATACTTAGAAGAGAGAAAATGTACAGTTTTGTACCTACCATAAATGTAGATGTCTGATAGGTATGCATCTGCAATCATCACATATGGGTTGTCCTGCCTCAGGCAGCCCTTCGGTCAGCCGGATTCCAAAGTCTGGGTCCGGCGTCGGCTGATGTCGCCCCTTCCCCGACGTCAGAGCGCCTGGGGTATAAAAGCATCAGCCAACGCCATCTTCCTCAGTTTTTCTTGCCCCAGATGCCAGGTGCCCTCTAAGGAAGGCTAAATTTGGAGAAATGCAATAAATTCCAAACATGCACCAAAATATATACATATATAAAAACAAATACACCATAATAGATAACCCCAGCTAGCTATGAGAGGGGAATGTACCCAAGAAATACCACAGAGGGGAAGGAGGGAGGGTAAACCTGACTGCAGATGCATACCTATCGGACATCTACATTTATGGTAGGTACAAAACTGTACTATGTCCTTCAAGGATGCATCTGCAGTCATCACATATGGGTAGAATACCATAACCAATCTGGGGGTGGAGGATCTATGTAAAGGATGGTGTAGCTAAAATGCCCTGCAGGACTGCCATAGCAAAGCCTGCTCTGGATCTGGAATATAAAGGTAAGTTGTAATGCTTGGAAAATGTATGCACGGAGCTCCATGTAGCAGCTTCTAAAATGTCCTTGGTAGCCACCCCTCTTAAGAAGGCTGTGGAGGTGGCTGCGGCTCTGGTCGAATGAGGTCTAATGTTAGCTGGCACAGTTTTTCCATGAAAGGAGTAACAGAAACAAATGCAATTCCCTATCCATTTTGAAATTGTCTGTTTTGAAATTGCTTTTCCTTGTGCACCAGCAGCATATGCTACAAATAACTGGTCAGTTTTTCTGTAATTTTTAGTTCTGTCCAAGTAGTAGCGCAACTGTCTGTGTATGTCCAGGGTGTGCAGAAGCTTTTCCCCTTTGTTTTTTGGATTTGGAAAGAAGGTAGGCAGGTATACAGCTTGGTTTAATGAGACCCTAGATACCACCTTTGGCATAAATGAAGGATTGGTTCTAAAATGAGACTCTGTCTTGATGAAAAATAAGAAATGGCTGTACTGCCATGAGGGCCTGTAACTCAGATACTCTTCTTGCTGAGGTTATGGCCAGAAGGAAGGCAGTCTTCCATGAGAGGAACTGTAGTTCTGCAGATGCTGCTGGTTCAAAGGGAGGCAGTGTTAGTTTTTCCAACACGAAGTTAAGGTCCCAAGTAGGCAGTGGTGGTTTCCTTGGAGGATTGATGTTCTTAATTCCTCTTAGAAACTGTCTTAGCAGAGGATGAGAGAAGACAGGAGGATCAGTGTTGTACTCTGCTGAAATTGCTAAAGCATGAATTTTAATGGAAGAGTAAGACAGGCCATTGTGGAGCATTTCTGCTAAATATTCCAGGATATGCGCCATGTTCATAACTGTTCCATCTAGGCCCTTTGAGGTGTTCCAGGTGCGAAATCTTTTCCACTTTGCTGAGTATGCCTTTCGTGTGGAAGGCCTGCGAGCTTCCATGATGATATCCTTCACTCTCTTGGATAGCTTATCCTGGTGATGAGTCAAGGTATTTTCCAGGCAGCTAGCTGTAATGTTTTCAGGTTGGAATGCAGAGTTTTGTAATTGTGCTGTGTCAGGAGAAACGCCCATCGTGGCAAAAGCCATGGTTTTGTCCGTGACATGCTCTTTAGCAATGGGTACCAGTGCTGTCTTGGCCAGTCCGGAGCTATCAGAATCACTCTTGGCTGCTCTGCCCTGATCTTCAGTAAGACCTTGGTCATTAATGGAAGAGGTGGGAATGCATACACTGTTAGATCTCTCCAGCTGAAAGAGAGAGCGTCCACTTTCCATGCTTGTGGGTGGTATGTCCTTGTGCAGAATTTGTCCAGCTGATGATTGTGTGGGGAGGCAAAGAGGTCTATGTCCGGTCTCCCCCATGATTGTGTTATCTGATGGAAGATGTCTGGGTGCAGCATCCATTCATGTGCATTCATGATGTTCCTGCTTAAGTTGTCCACCAGTATATTGTCCTTTCCTGGTACAAACTGGGATTGCAGCTGTATATTGAGAGTCAGGGAAAGTTCCCATAGATTCATTGCCAGTCTGCAAAGAGGGTAGGAATGGGTGCCTCCTTGCTTGTTTATGTACCACATAACTGTAGTGTTGTCTGTCCTTATTAGCAGGTGGCCTTGATGTAGAAATAACTTGAATGCCTCGATTGCATGTATCACTGCCAGCATTTCCTTTTGGTTTATGTGCATGCGTAACTCTTTTTGTGACCATAGTCCTTGAATGCAACTTCCTTCTATGTGTGCTCCCCATCCGTGGTCTGAAGCGTCCATTGTAATGGTTTGGCTGGCTATTGGTTTGCTGAAGGGCAAACCCGTTTGACTGGCTTGCCTGAGCCCACCACAGAAATTCCCTTTGAAGGCATGGGATGAGTGGTATCAAAGTTTCCAAGCTGTGACTGTGCTGAGTCCATAAACTCCTTAGGTACCAATGGAGTTTTCTCATATGTAGCCTTGCTTGAGGAATCAAAAGAATGCAAGAAGCCATGTAACCCAGGGCCTGCAGGATTTTCCTTGCAGTCAGCTGAGTTTGTCTTGACAGGTTTTTGAAGTAATCCGGTAGTTGGTTTTGTTTTTCTTCTGTGAGGAAAGCCATTTGGGTGGTTGTGTCTAGATCCGCACCCAGAAAAGTTATTCTTTGGGATGGTACAAGTCTTGACTTGTGAATGTTGACTGTGTATCCCAAGGCCTGAAGAAGATAGATGGCATAATTCAAGTGTTTTACCAAAATTTGTTGGCTGTCCGCTTGTATAAGGCAGTCGTCCAGATACGGGTATATTTGCATCCCCTGAAGTCTGCAGTGTGCAATTACTGATGCCAGGCATTTCGTGAATACTCTGGGCGCAGTAGATAAACCAAAGGGCAATGCTGAGAATTGATAATGCTCTGAACCTGCAAGAAATCTGAGGTGTCTTCTGCAGCTTTGTCTGATAGGGACATGCAGGTATGCCTCCTTGAGGTCCAGAGTTACCAGCCAAGACTCCTTGCCCAGCATGGGAAGGAGTTGCTGTAGAGTCAGCATTTTGAATTTTGGCACAATGAGATAAGTATTTAGTGCGGACAAGTCGAGAATAGGCCTCCATTGCTTTTCTTTTCTTGGAACAAGGAAGAGTCTGGAATAAAATCCTTGGCCTTGTTCTGTGAGAGGAACCTTTTCTATTGCTTTCATTTTCATTAAGGTGGAGATTTGTTTCAAAGCCTCTGCCCTTTGATTTGGTGGCAGGTCTGGCATGCCTTTTCTTTTCAGTAATGTGTGGAAATGGAACCTGTATCCTTTGTCTATTATTTGTAGTGTCCATTTGTCCCTTGTAATAATGTGCCAATTTTCTGAAAATAAGGAAAGCTTTCCACCCAAAGGTGCTTCCAATTGAGCCCTGGTTGGCGGTGTCAAGGTAAAGTCATTGAGTCTGTCCTTGTGCAGCAGTTGTAGGCCCTGCACTACCTCTCTGGTTGGGATGCTGCCATTGACGTCCTCTGTAGGAGCCTCTAGCTTGCCCTCTACCTCTGGCACGCCTGTTCTTGCCTCTCTGAAATCTGTCTGTGTCTGGAAAGGACCAGTTCTTGGAAGGCCAATTTCTGCTGAATCTTGGTGGTTGGACCTGCATAAAATCTCTGACTGTTTGTACAGATTTTGCCTTTTCTTCAAATTTCTTTAAGACCTCCTGAGCAGTGGAGCCAAATAACTTTTGCTTTTCCAGTGAAGCATCCAGAAGCTTTGCTTTAACATGGTCTGGCAGAGATTGTTCCTTCAGCCAAGCATGCCTACGTATAACTGCACCTGTCATAGGTGACCTACATGAAGCTTCCAATGCATCATAACCACACTGCAAAAAATGGTTGCTAACCTGTTGAGAGTTATGTACCAGATCCTGAAGAGATTTGTGATCTAGGGGTTCAGGTGAAGACAGTTTCTTATGCAATTCATCTAACAAATATTCTTGGTACTGTATCATATGGAATTGACAGTTTAAAGCCCTCATAGCAAGGGTAGCAGAAGTATACACTTTTTTACCCCATCGCTCTAAAGCCCTGGACTCCCTTTCAGAGGGGAGTGGATTTTTTGTAGTGGCAGCTGTAACCCCTTTAGGGCCCTGGGAAATAGTTTCTGGATAAGCAGAGTGGGCCTTGTAAAGGAAAAGATGCGATTCCGGGACCCTGTAGTACCTATCAGGTTTGGCAGGAGCCGGAGGGAGAGTGTCAGGGGTTGTGCTAGATTCTGAGTACACATCATCAATGACATTCAAAATAGGGGGAATAGCCAAGGGTCTATGCTGAGGCAAATGCAAGAAGGTCCTTAATCTCTACTTGGAGTCAGAGAATTCCTGGCCTTGCCATTGGAAATGCTCCCTCATAGTGTGCAAAGTTTCCCCAAAAGACAGCTCTTCAGGAGGGGAGGCCGAAGGGATAGATTCCTCTGCATCTGAATCCTCGTAGGCCGAAAAGGCCTCCTCCTGGTAGTTCGAGAGGGCAGAGCCAGCAGAGGCCTCATCTGAGGAGAGGGGATCAGAGGGCTCAACCCTGGGCCTTTTTGCTGTAGAAGGTTGAGAGCCCCTGTCTGGATGAGGCTGAGAGCCCCTAATTAATGAAATAAGGTCCTCTGCTAGACTAAGGATCTGAGAACCTGTAGTGGGTCCCTGAGGGATAACCCTGGGAGGCATAGATTTTGAGTGTTTAGCAGCTTTAGCCCTAGAGAATGCCTTAATAGACATGGATGCAGGAGGCCTGGCTGCACCACGTGCTGGTGTAGTTTTGTCTAAGGGAATGGTGTCGGAAGGTTCCTGGATACCAGATTCCAAAGGAGATTCCACAACCGAGACAGTAGTGGCCTCCGGGGCCGAGGTTGTCGGTTGTACGGTTTCGGTGGACGGTATTACCAAGGACTCGGTTTCAGCCAAAACCGAGACACTCGCAGTAGGCCTGGCCGCAGTTTCAGCCGAAACCGTGGACCGCGGGTGTCGGTCCTTGTCCTTGCGTTTCTTCATTAAATGAGAAGTCGGAGTCTCCGACGACATTTTGTAAGCAAAACTAGCCCCAAAAAATTCCTCTGCAAACTCCGACAGACGTCTTAGAGTGCGTCGGTTGAAGGAAGCACAGGCGGAACAGGCCGAGACGTCGTGGTCTGGGCCTAGGCAAGGTAGGCAGTAAGAGTGGAAATCCTTATGAGGTATTTGTTTCCCACAAGTTAAGCAATTATTAATTTTATCTGACATCGGCTGAGGCAAGAAAGAGTCCCCAACGGGGTATTTAGGTTTTGAAGTCTTCGGTTTAGCTGAATTACAGGAGCTGGCCGACTGGCACTTGCGAACTGCTTCTGCTTCGGGCACCACACGGCAAGAAAGACTGAGGAAGATGGCGTCGGCTGACGCTTTTATACCCCAGGCGCGCTGACGTCGGGGAAGGGGCGACATCAGCCGACGCCGGACCCAGACTTTGGAATCCGGCCGACCGAAGGACTGCCTGAGGCAGGACAACCCATATGTGATGACTGCAGATGCATCCTTGAAGGACATCCTGCTGTTGAGCCTCTCCCCACTGATTTGGAGGTAGGTCTGGCCAACCATTTGGGGTTGGTAAAGAGTGGAAGTGGAATCTGTATCCTTGGGAAACTATTTAAAACCCATTTGTCTTGGGTAAAGAGTTCCCAGTTTTTTGCATGCAGGGTGATCTTTCTCCCTAGGGGAGCAGACAGTTGAGCTGGGCTTGGAAGGTTTAAGGTTAAGTCATTGTGAAAGTTTGCCATAGGGGGTGTCTTACTACTTCCAGCTTTGGAAGTGGGAGCCCCCCACTGCTTAGGCTGGTGAGTACCTTGAAACTGTAGCCTAGGTGGTCTGCTGTTCCTGGGTTTGGACTGAGAAAGCCTAGAAGAGACAAGAAAGGACCAATTCTTAGAAGGCCAAGGCCTTCTAAATCTGGGAGGCTGTACTTGCAGAAAATCTTTAACAGTTTGCATAGATTTAGCTTTTTCCTCCACCTTTATAAGAACTTATTCTGCTTTGTTGCCAAACAGGCGGTCTTGGTTTAAGGGAGCATCCAGTAATTTAGCTTTAACATTATCTGGCAAAGATTGCTCCTTGAGCCAAGCATGTCTTCTAAGAACAGACCCAGTGACAGCAGCTCTGCAAGATGCTGCTAAAGAGTCAAAACAACATTGCAAAGTACATTTACCAACTTGTTCAGCAGAATACATTAAATCCTGTAATTCTTCATTTTCAGCACAGTCAGGAATCAACATCATTTTCTGTTTAAGTAGTCCAATAATATGCTGGCAGTTTAAGCCCCTAATGGCCAATGCAGCAAAAGTGTATACCTTCTTACCCCATCTGTCCAGGGCCCTGGATTCTCTATCAGAGGGGGTAGGGTTTTGGGCAGTAGTATCCTTAATGCCTTTTAGTCCCTGTGAAATGATGTCTGGGTCCACAGTAAGATTCTTAAAGAGGAAGTTGTTAGAGTCAGGTACTCTGTAATTCCTGTCAGGTTTCCTGGGAGTCGGAGGTAAAGTGTCTGGGGCCAGGCTAGATTCCAAGAAGGCATCACCTACAATTTCCAGTACAGGAGGGATAGCTAAAGGCCTGTGTTGAGGTAGGAGTAGGAATTCCTCTTTTTGGAGTCAGAGTAATCCTGGCTTTCCCAGCGGAAATGCTCCCTAAGGGTGTGCAAGATTTCACCAAAAGAAAAATCTTCTGGAGGGGAAGCAGAGGGTAAGGAGTCCTCTGCATCAGAGTCCTAATAGGTATATAAGGGCAAATCCTGGTCATCAGAAGAAACAGAAATTTCAGAATCCTGATCAGAAGAATCAGAAGGAAAATCAGTTCTAGGTCTCTTAGGAGAAGGTTGGCTTCCCCTAATTAGAGTAATGAGGTCTTCAGCCATTCTTATCATTTGTTATTTAGGCATATGGGCCTAACCATGCGGTTTGGACGTCTGTTTTCTAGGCGTGGGTCGAGTTTTAGGCCTTGAAGAAGAAGATGGTATTGGTTTGAAATGCAAGTCTGTAGGTCTGAATACACCCTCAGAAGCTGGTGCCTGCACAGCAGCTCTGGACTCATACAAGGTAGAGACATCCGCAGGTTCCATAGTCGAGCGGCATACTGGACTCCGAATGGGTCTCAGTAGAGGCCCGCGAATATGAAGTAGCAGGTATAAGGGGCTGTGAAAGCGCCTCACTGAGTACTGGTGAACTGGTGACTAGCTTAACGGAAGCATCATCGGTAGCTTTGGACCTATGCAGTCTGTCTCTGTCTTTATCTTTACGTTTTTTTGGAATGTCGGTAGTCGGATGGCTTACTGAAGCCATTTCTGGATAATTAAACAGAGTGCCGAAATAGTGTGCTGCAAAAATGGACCGACGACGAATAGTTTGAGGATTGAATAAGGCACAAAACCAACAGCGAGGAATGTCGTGGTCTGGGCCTAGGCAAGGAATGCAGTACGAATGAAAATCTTTATGAGGTATTTGCTTTCCACAGGTAAACCAATTGTTAACTTTTACTGACATCGTTTTAGAGCAAGAAAAAGGATCCCCAACGGGGGTACTTATCTTTTTTGAAGACTTTGGTTCTGAAACTCGAAAACGAAAATTTCAGGAGTCGGTCAACCAGCACTTGTGAACTGCTTCTGCTTCGGGCACCACACGGTAAGAAAGACTGATGTAATGGCGTTGGCTGCATGCTTTATACCCGACTAACTGACGTCATGGAAGAAGAGACAGCATCCGAAGCAGGACCCAAGACTTTGATAATCAGGCTGGCTGAGGGCTACCTGCAGCCAGATAACCCAAATGTAATGACTGCAACAGTGAAACACAAAGAACAGCTAGAGATCCTTGATTTTGCAGACCCCCTCTGCTGCGTGGGCAATGTCCATCACTGTAGTTATTTCCCCCTCTGCCTCTGGGGGAAGATTCTCCGTGTGATTCCTGGAAAGGATCTTGAGAATTCTTGAACCACATTTTCTTACAACCACATTGATTCCTGGAAAAAGATCTCTGCAGGGTAAAAACGCGAATTCCAGTGGCAGACAAGGTCTTTCCATCCTGTTCACTGTGGGAGCAAGTCTCTGTCATTGTTGGCCCAAACAAGGATGATCCATCAAAAGGAGCACTGATAAATGACACCTTGAAGGGTTCCATGAAATTGCACAATCACATCCAGGCATGTCCCTTATGGATATGCCTGAACCGGCCTCCCTCAGGGTACCTTCCGTGGCATGAAAGATTAATCCCATGAATGTGTTTGTAATTGATTGCAGGGTGGCTACTCGCGAGGAAGGGACTTTTCTGTTTCTCTGCAGATATGGACCCTGGGGCAGAATTAGAGAGTTAATTTATCAAGTCCCTCTGTAATCTGGTAAAATGTGCTAGGCAGTTCAGCGATCACAGGGTAAATGCCACTGATGCAACACGTGCTTACCAAACCTGTCTAAAGCCATAAACTCTCTGTTGGGGGGATGGACAAATTTTTTGGGGGGCATGTTGGAATAGGTTCCATGGAGTCCAGTTCCTTCCATGGCCTGCAGATGGGGTAACCCAAGATGTAGATGGGGCAGACCCGATGGCTTCCAAGAATACAGATTCCTCCTGTGAAAAGGTTTGGGAAGACCAACCACCTTTTTGGTGAAGGATCTCCAAGATGTCTCCAAATGAGACATCTTCAGGTTGAAATCTAGGGGACCCTCTCCCTCATCAAAGTTGGTGTCTTCTGTGAGGGATTCCTGTGGGGAATTCAAGTGCCTCCTCTTGCATGTCCTCTTCCGAGGGACCTCCTGAGTGGAATGTTCCGGGGAGGTTGGAAGAAAAGTACAGTTGTGTACACTTACCATAAATGAAGATGTTCAAGTGTATTCACTGTTGCAGTCAACACATTTGGCTTATCTGCTTGCAGTAGCCCTCAGTCAGCCTGATTATCAAAGTCTTGGGTCCTGCGTTGGGTTGCTGCCTCATCTTCCATGACGTTAGGTCGTCAGAGGTATAAAGCATGCAGCCAACGCCATTACATCAGTTTTTCTTGCCCCAGATGTCAGATGCCCCTCTAATGGGAAGCAATAATAAAAAAAAAAAAAAATATATATATATATATATATATATATACATATACACACACACACACACACACAAGGTTATACCTCCAACAAAAAAGCCAATACACCAAAAAGCTTTTAAGCACCGAGAAAAAGGAATAGAGGCATAGCCAAAAAAGTTAGGGGGCTGAAGGGAAGGTAACCAGGACTGCAACAGTGAATACACTCGAAAATCTACATTTATGGTAAGTGTACACACAACTGTACTATGCTCTTTGTGTTTCATTGTTACAGTCATCACATTTGGGTAGATTCCCAAAGCGAAGGATGGGAGGAGGAATTTAAATAGCATTAGGACCAGCTATAAGGCACTGCAAGACTGCAGTAGCAAAACCAGCCCTGAATTTACAGACAATTGGCAAATGGTAATGCTTGGTGAAAGTATGTACAAAACTCCAGGCAGCAGCTTCTATGATGTGGTCTTATCCCCTGTGGGATAGGTTTTCCATGGTGCTGATAGCAGAAATAAATGCAGTGGCCTAGCCATTTAGAAATGGTTTGCTTTGAAATGGCCTTCCCCTCTGCCCCTGCAGCAAATGCCACCAGCAGCTGCTCAGATTTCCTGAGAGGTTTAGTCCTGTCCAGGTAATAACTAAGTTGTCTGTGCACGTCTTAAAGAGTGCAGCATAAGCTCCCCTTTCTTCTGTGGATTAGAAAAGAAGGTTGGCAAATGAATGGACTGATTAAGAGCCACACTAGATACTACCTTGGGCATGAAGGAGAGGTTGGTCCTGAGGGACACCATGTCCACACGAAAGATGATGAAAGGCTCCACTGCCATAAGGGCCTGTAATTCAGACACCCTTCTTGCTGAAGTGATGGCTAAAAGGAAGGCTGTTTTCCAAGAAAGGAATTTCAACTCTGCACTTGCAGCTGGTTCAAAAGGAGGCAGAGTGAGTTTTTCCAATACAAAGTTCAGGTCCCAGGCTGGAGTTGGGCTTTCCTGGGTGGTCTTAAGTTCTTGGCCCCTCTGAGGAACTGCTTGAGCAGCGGATGAGAGAAGAGGGGTGGTACTGTGTTGTAATGAGCTGAAATGGCTGAGGCATGAATTTTGATGGAGGAAAAGGAAAGACCCTTGTGAAGCATCTCAGTTAAGTATTGAAGAATCTGTAGGTAAATTGGGCACTGCTGTGCCAATCCCCCGAGCTTGGTTCCAGGAACAGAATCTTTTCCATTTTTCAGCATAAGATTTTCTAGTACTAGACCTCCTTGCCTCTAGAATGACATCCAACACTTATTACTGAGGGCTGGTAACGGAGAGCTCAGGTAATTAGCCAGGCTGCTGGGACAGCAGGGTAGGGATCAGGGGCAGCCGCCATGGATCCAGCAGTGACACACTGTGCAAGTGGGGGTACCAGTGTTGGCGTGGCCAATCTGGTGCCATCAGTATCATCCTTGGTTTGTCCATGTCCTGTTTGATCTTTAGTAGTACACCTTGGCGAGAAGAGGCAGAAGAGGAAAGGCATGAACTGATAGATTTTTCCAGGTGCAGGACAGGGCATCCACTTTCCAAGCTTGTTTGTGGAGAGTCCTTGTACAAAATTTGTCTAATTGGTAGTTCTGGGGGAGGCAAACAGGTCTATATGTGGGCTCCCCCATTTGTTTATGAACATGTTGAATGTCTTTGGTTCCAGTTTCCACTCGTGTGGGTCCATGACATTTCTGCTTAGATTGTCTGCCAGTGTGTTTAGGTTTCCAGGCAGGAATTGAGCCTGTGGGTGCACTTGGTAGCTCAAGGCTGTGTTCCACAGAGCCATGGCTAGTCTGCAGAGAGGGTATGAGTGGGTTCCCCCCTGCTTGTTTATGTACCACATAACAGCGGTGGTGTCAGTCTTTACCATTACTTGTCCTGGAAGAATGTGGTCCTTGAAGGCTGTCAGAGCATTCTGTACAGCTAAAATTTATTTTTGATTGATATGCAGGTGCATTTGACTTTGGTTCCATTTGTCCTGAATGCACTTCCCTGCCAAGTGAGCCCCCCATGCATAGTCTGATGCATCCGTTGTTAGGGTTTGGGCGGCAGGGGGTAGAGTGAATGGCAGCTCCTTGTTTTGATGGCAGGCCTTTGCCCACCAAAGGAATTCTAGCCATAGGCAAGGTATGATAGGAATCATTGCTTCTAGATCCTAAGAATGTTGACACCATAGGCTTTTTAGATACCACTGTAGTTTCCTCATATGCAGTCTTGCATATGGAATTAGTAGAATGCAGGAGGCCATGAACCCCAAGGCTTGTAGTATTTGCCCTGCAGATAGCAGGCTCTTTGTGGCCACTAATTTGAAGTAAGTTGTCAAAAATGAATTTGTTTCTCTGGCGTGAGGAAAGCCATCTGGGAAGTTGTGTTCAAGTTTGCTACCAGGAATACAATTTGTTGACAGGGTACCAGATGTGACTTATTTTCATTTATGGTGTACCCCAGACAAGTTAGCACCTTTTGTACAAATGCCAGATGATTCAAAATATGTCCTGGATTTCTGCCTGAATTAGACAATCGTCCAGGTATGGGTATATTTTAATTTTTCTTTGCCTGCAAAATGCAATGACAGGCGCTAGGCACTTTGTGAATACCCTGGGCGCAGTAGATAAGCCAAAGGGCAGTGCAGAGAACTGATAGTGAATGTAGCCTGCTTTAAAGCGTAGGTATCTTCTGCAAGATTCCCTGATTGGAATGTGCAGGTAGGCTTCCTTTAAGTCCAGTGTTGCCAACCAGGCATCTTTGCCTAGCATAGGAAGTAGCTGGTGAAGAATTAGCATCTTGAATTTTGGAATCACCAAAAAAGTGTCTAAGGAAGAAAGGTCCAGGACAGGACACCATGAATTGTCTTTTCTGGGTACCAGTAAAAGTCTTGAATAAAAACATTGTCACTTTTCTTCTTCTGGTACAGTTTGAGAGTACTTGCTTTTGAGCCTCTGCCCATTGATTTGGGGGTAGATCTAGCCAACCGTTTGGGGTTGGTAACATGTGGAAGTGAAATCTGTATCCTTGGGAAACTATATTTAAAACCCATTTGTCCTGGGTAATGAGTTCCCAGTTTTTGGCCTGCAGAGCAATCTTTCTCCCTAAAGGAGCAGTCAGTTGAGAAGTGCTTGGAAGTTTTAAAGTCAAGTCATTGAGACAGCTTTTCATAGGGGGCAGTCTTACTACTCCCTGATTTGGAAGCAGAAACCCCCCACTGCTTAGACTGAAACCTGGGGCTTCTGCTGGTTCTGGGTTGAGAAGGCCTGAAAGAGGCAGAAAAGGACCAATTCTTAGAGAGCCAATGCCTACTAAATCTTGGGGGCTGAACTTGTAGGAAACCTTTAACAGTTTGCATAGATTTAGCTTTTTCATCCATCTTTTTAAGAACTTCTTCTGCTTTGTTGCCAAACAGGCGGTCCTGATTTAAGGGAGTATCCAACAATTTATCTTTAACATAATCTGGCAAAGATTGTTCCTTAAGCCAAGCATGCCTTCTAAGTACAGACCCAGTGACAGCAGCCCTGCAAGAGGCCTCTAATAAATCAAACCCACATTCCAAAGTATGTTTTCTAACCTGTTCAGCAGAATGCATTGAATCATGTAAATCTTTATTTTCAGTACAGTCAGGAATCAATATAATTTTCTGTTTAAGCAATCCAATAATATGTTGCTGATACTTTAACATATCAAACTGACAGGTAAGGCCCTAATGGCCAAGGTTGCAGAAGTATATACCTTCTTACCCTATCTATCCAGTGCCCTGGAGTCTCTATCAGAAGGGGTAGGATTTTTGGCAGTAGTAGCCTTAATGCCCTTGGGTCCCTGTGAAATAGTCTCAGGATCCGCAGTAGGATTTTTAAAAAGGAACTTGTGAGAATCAGGAACCCGATTCTATCAGGTTTTCTGGGAGCAGGAGGCAAAGAATCAGGGGCCAAACTAGATTCCGAAAAGGCATAATCAACAATGTCTAGTACAGGAGGCATACCTAAAGATCTGTGTTGAGGCAGGAGTAAGAAGTCTCTAATCCTCTTTTTTGAATCAGAGTAATCCTGACTTTCCCAGCGGAAATGCTCCCTAAGAGTATGCAAGATTTCACCAAAAGAGAAATCCTCTGGAGGGGATGCAGAGGGAACAGCGTCCTCTGCATCAGAATCCTCATAAGCAGATAAGGGTAAATCCAGGTCATCAGAAGAAACAGAAATTTCAGAATCCTGGTCAGAAGATTCATAAGCAAATTCAGTCCTAGGTCTCTTAGAAGGGGATGGTTGGCTTCCCCTGATTAAAGTTATAAGGTCTTCAGCCATTCTTATTATTTGTTTTTTAGGCATAGAGGCCTGAGCATGCGGCCTGGGCGTCGGTTTTCTAGGCATGGTTCGTGCTTTAGGCCTTAAAGAAGAAGGTGGCATCGGTTTAATATGCAAGTCCGTAGGCCTGAATACACCCTCAGAAGCTGGTGCCTACACAGCGAATCTGGACCCATCCAAGGTAGAGTCATCCGCAGATTCCACAGTTGAAGCATCTTGTGGCATACCGGACTCCGAATGGGTCTCAGTAGAGGCCTGTGAATCTGAAGTAGTGGGTATCAGGGGCCTGCGAAAGCGACTCACTGAGGACCGGCGAACTGGCGACTGGCTTAGGAGAAGCGTCGTTGGCAGCTTTGGACCTAGGCAGCCTGTCTCTGTCTTTATCTTTGCGTTTTTTAGGAATGCCGGTAGTCGGATGGCTTACTGGCGACATATCTGGATAATTGAACCGAGAACTGAAATATTTAGAAGCGTAAATATATCGACGACGGGTAGTTCTCATTAGTTAAATAAGGCACAAAACCAACAGCGAGGTACGTCGTTGTCAGGGCCTAGGCAAGGAATACAGTACAAATGAAAATCTTTGTGAGGTATTTACTTTCCACAAGAAATGCAATTAACTTTTACTGACATCGGTAAAGAGCACAAAAAAGTTTCCCCAACGGGTTACTTAGCTTTAGTTGAAGACTTTGTTCTGAATCTCGAAAATAAAAATTTCAGGAGTCGGCCGACCAGCACTTGCGAACTGCTTATGCTTTGGGCACCACACGGCAAGAAAGACTGATGTAATGGCATCAGCTGCATACTTTATACCCCTGATGACCTGACGTCATGGAAGATGAGACAGCAACCGACGCAGGACCCAAGACTTTGATAATCAGGCCATCTGAGGGCTACTGCAAGCAGATAACCCAAATATGATGACTGCAACAGTGAAACACGAAGAACATCAGGGAGTTCCCTGGTTGGAACTGCTTGTAATCTCATGTGCTGGGTGTCTCTGAGGTGTAGGATGCCAATGATCAAACACAGGATACAGAGGAGTAGTAGGGTACAGATCCAGAGAAGGGAGAGGTGACATTACTCTGGATTGAGAGAAAAACCCTCTCCACTACCACAAAGGCAGAGGGGCCCAAAGAGGCTGACAGCAAACCTACCAGAGCCAAGACTGCCTGAGCTGACAACCCCTGAGCTCCCCCAACCCTCTGCTCTGAGGGAGGAGTTGGAACTGAGCTATCAAATGCCAAAGCTCCGACAGAAAGCGATGGCTCACAAAAACTTTGGAGATAAAGTCAGCCCCTCGGATCCAATGCCGATACTTTGGCGCCTAGAGCAGTTGTAGCTAATCAGGTCAGGGAAGTAGCAGGAGCTGCGGTTGAAATAACCTTCAGATCTGCCAATTTGACTTCCAGGGCTCTCGGAACCAAGGACTCTGAAACAGGTGGTTGGATCGTAAAAGGAGCAATTATGGGCTGAAAGGATGGCTGGCGGCTCACAGATCCGGTGGGAAACAGAGCTGGCAAAACCCCCATCTGTATCTATGTTCTGAGGAATTCCCTCATCATCCTAACCATGTCCACTTCAAGAAAGGCTACGGGAAGACCTAATGGAAGAGGATGTGGAAGGTGGCCTAGAGGACCTTTTGGGTGTTTTCCTATAGAAAGGGGGACCTCAGTCTCAGAGACACTGGCTCCGAAGAGAACCTGGGAGCACAGGGCTGAGAAGATGGAGCGGTAGGCTGTGCCAGCTCCG
Source organism: Protopterus annectens (assembly GCF_019279795.1). Lineage (NCBI taxonomy): Eukaryota > Metazoa > Chordata > Ceratodontiformes > Protopteridae > Protopterus > Protopterus annectens. Next base: position 1,632,387,951 of record NC_056726.1, on the reverse strand, counting down.
AAAGGTTTTGGATCCAAGATTTTAGGAACCTTTTTGGGAGGTTCTGTAGTAGGCATAGGCAGTGGAGACTCGGCAGAAGAGCACTTATTGTGCTTCCTGGGCTCCTTCAATTTTTGGGAGGAGATTTGAGCCTCTGAAGACGAAGCTGAAGTGGGAAGGAGGCCTTTCTGAATTAGCTTGTTCCTCCTATCGCTTACTGCCCTCGCACTGAAGGCCACAAATATGGACAAGACGTGTCCAGATGTGCTGGGCCCAGGCAATAAACCCACTTCCTGTGGGCATCAAAATTGGGCAACCTATGGCCACAGGAAGTGCATTTCTTAAATCCGGTAGGCTTATCAGCCATAGTGGAAAAACACCAAGGCCTACAAAAAAGAATTTTTTTTTTTAAATAGAAAAAAATAGATAGAAAATAGCATTGGACAGAAGAAGAACAAACTACCATCAGTTGTATTACAGGAATGTCCCCAAGGGTATGGAAGAAAGACGAAGAAAAAGGAATGGACTACCAACAATAGTAGTACAAAAAGTTTACTGAAATTTCAGTAGACAGGTTATAGAAGGTAAGAGAGTAAGTTAAAAACTAAATAGATGGAAGACTGTCAAAAAAGTAAAAAGGAAATTTTCACTCACAACATCCTAGAAGACCTCAAGAAATCATAATCCTGATCATCTTGAATCATGGCAAACAAGATCTGAGGTGCTGTAGTGGTCAGGGGCATTATGGGTAAGAGAGGAGCTGGAGATTCAGATCTAAGAATCTTCAGAAAGTGGCCACGTCAAATCTGAGGATCGGATCTGAAACCATTCATTAAGGAACAAACGTCTTTTTGGAGGATTAGAAAGGTAGACACTATTTTCAAAAACACTAAATATATTTCCACAGTCATGATTTTTTGTTCAGGCCATCATCCTTAAGGCAAAAGTAAGTTAAAAAAAAAAAAAAAAAAAAAAAAAAAAAAATCTAAGATGCACTTCAGTGCAGCTACAACTCTGACTTCTGAGGTCCTAGCAGACCCCCATCTTAATACAGTTATTTCCTTCACACTTAAATTGGAGTGGAGTTGTGGCCAGTTACAGACTGTTAAAAGCATGGGAGAGGTAAAAGGTAAGATGAAGTATGAAAGTACAGTTGTGTACACTTACCATAAATGTAGATGTTTGAGTATATTCACTGTTGCAGTCATTACATTTGGGTAATCTGCTGGCAGGTTGACCTCAGACGGCCTGATTAACAAAGTCTTGGGTCCTGCGTTGGTTGCTGTCCCTTCTTCCAAGACGTTAGGTCATCAGGGGTTTAAAACATGCAGTCAACGTCATTTCATCAGTTTTTCTTGCCCCAGATGTCAGGTGGCCCCCTAATGGGGAGCAAATAAAAATAAACAACGCAAAATTATACCTCCAACCAAAAGCAAATACACCAAAAGGCTTTTAAGCATAGTAAAGGAAAGTAGATGTATAGCCAGAGAAAAGTAGGGGGCTGGAGGGAGGGTAATCAGGACTGCAACAGTGAATACACTCGAACATCTACATTTAAGGTAAGTATACACAAAGTACAGTTGTGTACCTACCGTAAATGCAGATGTTCGAGTGTATTCACTGTTGCAGTCATTACACTTGGCTTATCCTGCTGGCAGGCGACCCGTAGTCGGCCCGAGTTCCAAAAAGTCTTGGTCCGGCGTCGGTTGCTGTCACCTCTTCCCTGACGTCAGTGCGCCAGGGGTATAAAAGTTGCAACAGACGCCATTTTCTTCAGTTTTTCTTGCCCCAGATGTCAGGTGCCCCCAGATATAAAGGCTGTAAAGATAGAAATATGCCAAACAACCACGCATAGATAGGTAAAAACATTTCCTTCTTCTAAAAGCAATTACACCACATAGGTTGTATAGAGTTGAGAAGTACAGAATAGTCCCAGCAAAGAGGGGGGTGGTGGGTGGGTAACCAGGACTGCAACAGTGAATACACTCGAACATCTACATTTATGGTAGGTACACAACTGTACTATGTTAATCGTGTTTCACTGTTGCAATCATTACACTTGGGAAGAATCCCAAAGCTGAGGTAGGGTGGCTTGGTCTAGATTGGATTTGGCGAGGCTAACAAGCCCTGCAGAATTGCAGTGGTAAAGCCTGCTCTGGATTTGGAGTAGGTGGTAGTGCTTGGTAAAAGTGTGCACTGAGCTCCAGCTTGCAGCTTCTAATATGTCTTTGGTTGGTACCCCTCTCAGGAAAGCTGCTGAAGTGGCTGCTGCTCTGGTAGAATGAGGCCTAATGTCCTTAGGTACAGATTTGCCATGTTGTGCATAACAGAAGCGGATGCAGTGTCCTATCCATTTGGAGACTGTCTGCTTTGTAATAGGTTTTCCTTGTGATCCTGCAGCATATGCCACAAACAGCTGTTCAGTTTTTTCTGAAAGCTTTTGTTTTGTCCAAGTAAAATCGTAGCTGCCTGTGTATATCCAAAGAGTGCAGAAGTTTTTCCCCTTTATTCTGGGGATTTGGGTAAAAGTAGGCAAATGAATAGTTTGGTTTAAGGCCACACTGGAGACCACTTTTGGCATGAATGTTGGGTTCGTCCTTAGAGAAACCCTGTCCTGGTGAAAAATGAGGAAAGGTTCCACAGACATCAATGCCTGTAACTCTGAACCTCTTCTTGCTGAAGTTATTGCTAGGAGTAGAGCAGTTTTCCATGACAAGAATTTTAGGTCAGCTGTGCTGATTGGTTCAAATGGAGGCAGTGTTAGTTTTTCTAAAACAAAATTGAGGTCCCAAGTAGGTACTGGTGCTCTCCTAGGCGGTCTTATATTCTTTGCCCCTCTGAGGTACTGTCGTAGAAGAGGATGTGAAAAAATACGAGGATCCGTATTGTAATGAGCTGAAATGGCAGAGGCATGGATTTTAATAGAAGAAAAAGATAGGCCTTTGTCCAACATCTCAGTCAGGTATTGTAAAATCTGAGGTATATTAGGGACCAGAGGGTCAAGCCCTTGTGCCTGGTTCCAAGCACAGAATCTCTTCCATTTTCCCGCATAAGATTTCCTAGTGCTGGGTCTCCTGGCTTCCAAAATTACATCCATAACAGCTTTAGAGAGGTGCAGTCTAAGTGGCTACATTATCTGCCATACTGCCAGGTATAAGGTTCTGAGTTGACTGTGCAGAATCTGATTGTTTTGCTGTGTCAGACGATGAAGGATTTGAGGTAGAGGCCAAGGTGGGCCTTGGGACAGAATCTTTAGGACTGGGTACCAGTGCTGGCGTGGCCAGTCTGGGGCAATCAGGATAATTTTTGGCTTCTCTTGTCTGACTTTTAGAAGCACCTTGGTGAGAAGAGGCATCGGAGGAATGGCATAGACTGCCAGGTTTTTCCAGTTGAAAGATAGAGCATCCACTTTCCATGCTTGAGAGTGATAAGTCCTTGTGCAAAATTTCTGTAATTGGTAATTGTGAGGGGAGGCAAAAAGATCTATGTCTGGGCGTCCCCATTCCCTTGTTATCATGTTGAATACTTGTGGATTTAGCTTCCATTCGTGAAGATCCATGAGATTTCTGCTTAGTTTGTCTGCCAGTGTATTTTTTGTTCCTGGCAGGAATTGTGCTTGCAGATGTACTTGGTAGGTCAACGCTGTGTTCCACAAACTCATGGCTTGTCTGCATAGGGGGTAGGAATGTGTGCCCCCTTGCTTATGTACCACATAACTGTGGTATTGTCCGTCTTTATTAATAATTGTTGTGGATGTATTAGGTCCTTGAAGGCTGTCAGGGCATTCTGTACAGCTAGCATCTCTTTTTGATTGATGTGAAGATGCATTTGTTCCTTGGGCCACGTGCCCTGAATACATTTTCCTGCCATATGTGCTCTCCAGGCATAATCCGATGCATCCGTTGTTACTGTCTGCCTGGCTGTAGGTAAGGTGAAAGGCTGTCCCTTGTTGTGGTGACAGGCCTGGGACCACCATCGAAACTCCTGTTGTAGACAGGGAATCAAGGTTATGATTGTCTCTAGGCTGTGACAATGCTGAGTCCAAACACTTTTTAGATACCATTGTAGTTTCCTCATATGCAGTTTGGCATATGGAATTAGTAGAATGCAAGATGCCATGAAACCCAGGGCCTGCAGAATTTTTCTTGCAGGGAGCTGGGTCTTTGTTGCCATCATTTGAAAGTATTGAGTCAGTTGCCTTTGTTTGTCTGGCGTGAGATAAGCCATCTGGGTAGTTGTATTTAAGCTTGCACCCAGGAATATTATCTCTTGAGAGGGCACTAGTTTTGATTTCTTTTCATTTACTGTGTACCCTAGGCAAATTAGTAATCTTTTTACAAATGCCAGGTGCTTTAGAAGAATGTCTTTGCCGTCTGCTTGAATAAGGCAGTCGTCCAAGTAGGGATATATTTGAATTCCTTTTTGTCTGCAAAATGCAATTACTGGTGCCAGGCATTTTGTGAAGACCCTGGGCGCAGTAGATGAGCCAAAGGGCAGTGCAGAGAATTGATAATGCATTGAGCCTGCTATAAATATGAGGTATCTTCTGCACGATTGTCTGATTGGAACGTGCAGACATGCCTCCTTGAGATCCAAAGTAACTAGCCAAGCCTCTTTGCCCAGCATGGGCAAGAGTTGTTGTAGTGTTAACATTTTGAATTTTGGAACATCCAGGAAAGTATTGAGGAATGACAGGTCCAGTATTGGTCTCCATGTTTTGTCCTTTCTGGGTACTAGGAAAAGTCGTGAGTAAAAACCTTGGCGCTGTTCTTATTGTGGAACTGTTTGAATAGCTCTCATATCCATAAGAGCAGCTATCTGTTTTTGTGCCTCTGCCCATTGGTTTTGTGGCAGGTTTGGCATACCTTTTGGTTTTGGAAGCATGTGGAAGTAGAAACTGTACCCTTGAGAAACTATATTCAACACCCATTGGTCTTGGGTGATCATGTGCCAATTTTTTGAGAAAAGTGATAGCTTTCCCCCTAGGGGTGCTGTCAACTTGTAAGAGCTTGGCATTTGCAGAGGGAAGTCATTGTGACTGTTTCCTATAAGGCTGTGATTTGTCTTCTCCTCCTTTGGGGGCTGAAGCACCCCATTGTTTAGGTGTGTAGGAGCCTTGGGGCTGAGATCTGCCTCTTGGGTGTCTGTATCTGCCTCTTTGTGGCCTGTCTGACACTGGAAAGGACCAATTTATTGAAGGCCAGTTTCTGCTAAATCTAGGTGGCTGAACCTGTAAGAAATCTTTCACAGTTTGCATTGACTTTGCTTTATCCTCCATTTTCTTTAACACCTCTTCTGCCTTAACACCAAGCAAAGTATCATGCTGTAGTGGAGCATCCAACAATTTCATTTTAACATGGTCAGGTAAACTTTGTTCTTTCAACCAAGCATGTCTTCGAATAACTGAGCCTGTAACTGCAGCTCTACAAGAAGCCTCTAAAGAATCAAAACCACAGTGCAGAGTATGCTTTCCCACTTGTTCAACTGCATGCAATAAATCCTGCATTTCTTTACTGTCAGGACCTTCTATATTTGTAACCATTTTCTGCTTTAACAATGACATGAGATACTGCTGATATTTAAGCATGTGAAACTGACAGTTTAAAGCTCTTACAGCTAAAGTAGCAGGTGTAAACTTTTTTCCCCCATCTGTCCAGACCTCTAGAATCCCTATTTGAGGGGACAGGATTTTTGGCAGTGGAAGCTTTAACCCCTTTTGGACCCTGAGAAATAGCTTCTGGGTCTGCAGCAGGGTTTTTGTAAAGAAATTTATGAGAGTCAGGGACCCTGTAGTACCTGTCTGGCTTTACTGGAGCAGGGAGCAAAGAATCTGGAGACAGACTGGATTCAGAAAAAACATCATCAACAATATCAAGCCCCACTGAATGGCGCATCGCAACGGTTATCCCACTCCACAAAGGGGGAGCCATGACGGACCCCGGGAACTACCGCCCCATTAGCCTGACGAGCCTGGTCTGCAAGGCCATGGAATGTTATCATCGTGGAACTCATAAACAAAGACATTGGTAATCTCCAAACTCTGGACCCTACCCAGTTTGGATTTGTAAAAGGCAGATCATGTCTCCTAAACCTGATTGACTTCTTTGAAGCAGTCACCAAAGCCATAGATGAGGGTAAAATGGTTCACACAGCTTATCTAGATCTCGCCAAGGCTTTCGACACCATCACCCACTCTGGAATAATAGATAAGCTCACTAAACTAGGTATAAATCCCTATGTCACAAGATGGGTTGCCAACTGGCTCACGGACAGAATCCACACTGTGAAAGTAGCGGATTCCAAATCCGACATTAGGCCAGTGACAAGTGGAGTACCACAGGGTTCAGTCCTGGGTCCTCTCCTGTTTGGTATCTACTTCTCTGAAGTGCAGGCTAACACAGAAGGTCTTTGGCTAACAAAGTTTGCAGATGACTGCAAACTAGGAGCCGTAATCGAAACTCCTAACGATGTGGACAAACTACAAAAGGGCCTCACTGAGACAGATACCTGGTGTCAAAGCCATGGCCTGAAGTTCAATGCCAAAAAGTGTATTGTCATCCCCTTTGGTAAAAACTCTGTACCCATGAACTACCACATAGCTGGTAGTCTACTTAATGCCGAAAATGTGATAAGAGACCCTGGGACACAGGTGGACAGTAGTTTCTCTTTTGATAATGACATAGTACAGTTTTGTACCTACCATAAATGTAGATGTCCGAACTGGATAGCATCTGCAGTCATAACAAATGGGTTGTCCTGTCGTCAGGCAGCCCTTCGGTCGGCCGGATTCCAAAGTCTGGGTCCGGCTTCGGCTGATGTCGCACTTCACCCGACGTCATCTCTGCTGGTCTTCGGGTATAAAGGCATCAGCCGACGCCATTTTCCTCAGTGTTTCTTGCCCCAGATGCCAGTTGCCCTCTTGGAAGGCTAAATTTTGGATAAATGCCAATGTTTCCAAAAAAGTAGAAGGCAAACACAAAAATAAGCATGTATGTACATATATACAAACAAATACACCATAAGAGGCTCCCCAGCTAGCTATTAGGAGGGTAAATACCCTAGGAGTACCACAGAGGGAAGGAGGGTGGGTAATCCTGACTGCAGATGCTATCCAGTTCGGACATCTACATTTATGGTAGGTACAAAACTGTACTATGTCCTTCATGGATGCATCTGCAGTCATAACAAATGGGTAGAATACCATAGCCAAACTAGGGGTGGAGGAAGAAAAATTATGGTGTAGTTAGGATCCCTTGCAGTACAGCAGTGGCAAACCCTGCTCGGGATCTAGAGTATAGAGGTAAATTATAATGCTTGGCAAATGTATGCACGGAGGTCCAAGTAGCCGCCTCAATAATGTCCTTGGTTGCCACTCCTCGTAAGAAAGCTGTGGTAGTGGCTGTAGCCCTTGTAGAATGAGGTCTTATGTTCTGTGGAATTGGTTTTCCATGGTAGTAGTAACAGAATCTTATGCAATTTCCTATCCATTTGGAGATTGTCTGTTTGGAAATTGCTTTTCCTTCCCTTCCTGTTGCAAAGGCTACTAAAAGCTGGTCAGTTTTTCTGTTACTTTTGGTTCTGTCCAGGTAGTAGCGTAACTGCCTATGTACATCCAAGGTATGCAGCAGTCTTTCCCCCCTGTTCTGTGGATTGGGAAAGAAGGTAGGAAGGTGGATTGCCTGTTTTAAAGACACTGTAGATACCACCTTAGGCATAAATGTAGGATTAGTTCTCATGGACACCCTATCTTGATGGAAGATTAGGAAGGGTTGCACTGCCATTAAGGCCTGTAGTTCCGAAACCCTCCTTGCTGAAGTAATTGCCAGTAGGAAAGCAGTTTTCCATGACAGGTGTTGCAGATCTGCTGTTGCTGCTGGTTCAAACGGAGGGAGTGTCAACTTTTCTAGCACAAAGTTCAAGTCCCATGCTGGTAATGGTGGTTTCCTAGGAGGTTTTACATTCCTGATCCCTCTGAGGAACTGCCTGAGTAGAGGATGCGAAAAGACAGGTGGATCGAAGCTGTATTCTGCTGAAATAGCTGATGCATGTATCTTGATGGAGGAATAGGACAGGCCTGTATGCAGAAGCTCTGCCAAGTACTCCAGAATGTTAGCAATATCTATGTTCGACACATCTTTTCCTCTTTCAGTACTCCAAATGACAAACCTTTTCCATTTTCCTGCATAGTTCCTTCTTGTTGAAGGTCTGCGGGCTTCAAGGATAATGTCTTTAACCCTTTGGGAAAGGTCTGGGTTAGTTGCTGCTATGTGATGTTCCAGGCAGTCAGTTGCAAGGTTTTTAGGTTTGGATGCATGATGTTGTAGTTGTTCTGAGTTAACATCAAAGGCATCAGGGTATTGACCACATTCTCTCGAGACATGCTCCTCAGCAATGGGTACCAGTGTTGTCTTGGCCAATTCGAGCTATCAGGATTATCCTTGGACGTTCCTCTTTGATTTTCAGTAGTACCTTGTGCATCAAGGGAAGAGGTGGAAATGCATATGCTGTCAGGCCTTTCCAGCTGAAGGATAGAGAGTCCACCTTCCATGCAAGTGGGTGGAATGTCCTTGTGCAGAATTTTTTGAGCTGGTGATTGAGTGGGGATGCGAATAGATCTATTTGTGGCATTCCCCATTTCTTTGTGATGGCCTTGAAGATGTCCGGGTGTAGCATCCATTCGTGAGCATCCGAGGTGGTTCTGCTTAACATGTCTGCTAGGGTGTTCTCTTTCCCGGCACAAATATTGCCTGTAACTGGATGTTGTAGCTCAGAGCCAGATTCCAAAGGTCCAAAGTCATTCTGCATAGGGGGTATGAATGAGTGCCTCCCTGTTTGTTGATGTACCACATGACTGTGGTGTTGTCTGTCCTTATCATCAAATGGCCTTCTTTGAGGAATGGTCTGAATTTTGGATTGCCAGTTTTACTGCCAGCATTTCTTTTGGTTTATGTGCAGGTGCAGCTGGTCTTGAGTCCACAATCCTTGTATGCATTTGTCCAGCATGTGCGCCCCCCATCCTAGGTCTGAGGTGTCCGTTGTGATGGTTTGGCTTGCTTGAAAGTTGTGGAAGGGTAAGCCTGGGTTTGACTGGCATGCTTGAGCCCACCATAGGAACTCCTGTTTTAGGCATGGGATTAGTGGGATTTCTGTTTCTAAGCTGTGCCTGTGTTGAGACCATAAATTCTTTAGGTACCACTGTAGCTTTCTCATATGCAGTCTGGCATGTGGGACCAAGATTATGCATGATGCCATGAAGCCCAAGGCCTGCAGAACTTTTCTTGCTGTTAGTTTGTTCTGCTTTGTTAATGCCAAGAAGTAAAGAGGGAGTTCTTTTTGTTTTTATGCAGTTAGGAATGCCATTTGTTTTACTGTGTCCAATTCCGCGCCCAAGAATGTTCTTGTTTGGGATGGTATCAGCCTTGACTTTTGTAAATTGACTGTGTATCCCAGGGCTTGTAGCATGTAAATGACCCTTTGTAAATCTGTTGTCAGCTTGCTTTTGTTGTCTGCTTGTAACAGGCAGTCGTCCAGGTATGGATAAATTTGGATTCCCTGTAGTCTGCAGTGAGCGATTACTGATGCCAGGCATTTTGTGAATACTCTGGCAGTAGATAAGCCAAAGGGCAATGCTGAGAATTGATAATGCTCTGATCCTGCAAGAAATCTGAGGTATCTTCTGCAATTTGGTCGAATGGGGACATGCAGGTATGCCTCCTTGAGATCTAGAGTTACCAGCCAACACTCCTTGCCCAGCATGGGAAGGAGTTGCTGTAGGGTCAGCATTTTGAATTTTGGGACAATGATGTATGTGTTTAAGACGGACAGGTCGAGAATAGGTCTCCAACTTTTCTCGGTACTAGGAAGAGTCTGGAGTAGAATCCTTTGCCCTGTTCTGTTATTGGTACTCTTTCCACAGCTCTCATCTTTGCTAATTTCGCTATCTGCTGTAGAGCTTCTGTTTTTTGATTTGGAGGTAGGTTTGGCATTCCTCTTTTTACTGGTAAGGTGTGGAAGTGGAACCGGTAGCCTTGGTCTATGGTTTGCAAAATCCACTTGTCTTTTGTGATATAGTGCCAATTTTTCGAAAATAAGGCTAACTTTCCGCCTAAAGGTGCTGCTATTTGCTCCCTGGTAGGCGGTGTCAGAGCCAAGTCACTGTGATTGTCCTGTTGCAGTGGCAGTGGTTGTGTCTGTGCCTCGGTTATTGCCTTGCCACTGTCGTCCTCTGTAGGCACCTCCTCTGGATTGATTTCTGCCTCTAGAGCGCCTATTCCTGCCCCTTTGGGATTTTGTGGAGTCTGGAAAGGACCAATTTTGGCAGGCCAGTTCCTGCTAAACCTTGGGGGCTGAACCTGTAAGAAATCTTTAACTGTTTGTACAGATTTTGCCTTTTCTTCCATTTTCTTCATTACTTGCTGGGCAGGTGTACCAAATAGACTGGCCTTATCCATAGGAGCATCTAACAGCTTTGCTTTAACATGATCCGGTAAGACCTGTTCTTTCAACCATGCATGCCTTCTTATCACTGTGCCAGTCATGGCTGATCTAAATGAAGCCTCCAGTGCATCATAGCCACATTTTAAGGAATGGTTACTAACCTGTTGGATGTTATTCACCATTTCTAATACATATTTCTTATCTAAGGATTCATCAGAGGACAGTTTTTAGTTAACTGATCAAGCATAAACTCTTGGTATTGGATCATATGAAACTGACAGTTTAAAGCTCTAGCTGAGAGAGTAGCAGAGGTGTAAACTTTTTCCCCATCTCTAAGGACCTGGATTCCCTTTCAGAAGGAATAGGGTTTTTTGCTGAGGTCGAGCTACTGCCTTAGGCCCCTGGGATATAGTTTCGGGATCTGCAAGTGGGGCCTTGTATAGGTGGTGATGAGTGTCTGGCACCCTGTAAAATCTATCTGGTTTGGCAGGGGCTGGAGGTAAAGAATCAGGAGCAGTGCAAACATCATTAAATGCATCATCCACAACAGGCAGTACAGGAGGTATAGCTAAGGGCCTATGTTGTGGTAAGTGCAGAAAAGTCCTAAGCCTTTTTCTTGAATCTGAGAAATCTTGTCCCTGCCATTGGAATTGTTCTCTCATGGCATGTAAGGTTTCCCCAAAGGAAAATTCCTCTGGTGGAGAGGAAGCTGGAATGGATTCTTCAGCATCGGAATCTTCATAAGTAGAAAAAGGAGCCTCTGGCTGGTCTGTAATGTCTGAGTCATCCGCAGAATCATCAGAGGACACTGGCTCAGGTGGCTCTGCTCTAGGTCTCTTTTCTGGGGGCTGAGAGGCCCTGTCTGGGTGAGATTGGGATCCCCTAATTAAGGATATTAAATCCTCTGCCAGAGTAAGCATTTGTGAACTTGAAGTGGGCCTGTGTGAGGGGGGCTTAACAGGCACTGATTTAACAGATTTGGCTGCTTTAGCCCTGGCAAAGGCCTTAATAGACATGGCTGCAGGAGGCCTAGCAGCACCACGTGCTGGGGTAGAGACATCCAAAGGGATGGTGTCTGATAAATCACTAGGAACCACAATTGTAGGCAAAATTTCTGAGGCCGATTCAACTAAGGTAGCAGGAGCCTCAGTAGTAGTCATGGATTCGCTAAAGATTGACCGTTTTCTCGGTTTCGCCGAAACCGAGACACTCATGCTTGCTTAACCGTGGTTTCGGCGAAACCGGACTGCGAGTGTCGGTCTTTTATTTGCGTTTTAACAATTTGGGTAGTCGGAGGATCCGACGGCATAATGTACGCAAAATCTGAGCCGAAAAACTGTTCAGCAAACTCTGACCGACGCCTAAGCGTCGGTTGAAGGAAGCACAGGCCGAACAGGCTGCTACGTCGTGGTCTGGGCCTAAGCAAGGCAGACAGTAAGAGTGGAAATCTTTATGAGGTATTTGTTTCCCACAAGTTAAACAGTTATTGACTTTTTCTGACATCGGCTGAGGCAAGAAAGAGTCCCCAACGGGGTACTTAGCTTTTTAGAAGTCTTCAAGTAGTATTCGTAGTAGTAATCTCTGGATCTGACCGACCGGCACTTGCGAACAGCTTCTGCTTCGGCGCCACGCAAGAAAGACTGAGGAAAATGGCGCCGGCTGATGCCTTTATACCAAGACCAGCAGAGATGACGCCGGGTGAAGTGCGACATCAGCGGCCGGATCCAGACTTTGGAATCCGGCCGACCGAAGGGCTGCCTGACGACAGGACAACCCATTTGTTATGACTGCAGATGCATCCATGAAGGACATCGCCACAGTGGTCAGGAAATCCTTCTACTTGGCTCGGCTCATCTCATCACAAAAGGATTCTCATCCAGAAAAAAAGAGGTCATTGTTCCCCTCTACTCATCACTCATTAGACCCATTATAGAGTACAACGCCCCTTTTGGTATGTACCTCACAAGACATCTACAACAACTGGAAAGACCACAGAAATACCTCACAAAGAGGATTACTGGCCTCAAACAGATGCCCTATGCAGACCGTCTCAAAAAACTACAGCTTTACTCCATCGCATATTGCCTACTCAGGGGAGATCTCTGCCTAACATACAAAGCTATATCAAACCCAGAGCTGTTGGACATGCTCCACTTAAAGAAATCCCAATCCCTCCGAGCTACACGCTCTAGGGACCTAAACCTTGTCACCACAATAAACAGAAAGTACAGTTTTGTACCTACCATAAATGTAGATGTTCGAGTGCTAATACAGCTGCAGTCATAACAGATGGGTTCTCCTGCCGTCAGGCAGGTCCTCGGTCGGCCAAATTCCAAAGTCTAGGTCCAGCGTCGGTTGTCGTCGCTTCTTCCCTGACGTCATTGTGACAGGGGTATAAAAGAACCAGCCGACGCCATTTTCTTCAGTTTTTCTTGCCCCAGATGTTAGGTGCCCCCAGAAGGAAGGCAATACATAAATTTGTGTAATAAGCAATGCCATATAATCAAAATATAGTAGTGCAAGCAAATACATCATGAATGAATACCCCAATCTGGTTGCATGAGGATATGTTAGCCAATAGGCCTGTCCCAAGAGGGGAAGGAGGGAGGGAAAAGTACAGTTTTGTACCTACCATAAATGTAGATGTCCAATAGGTATGCATCTGCAGTCCTTACATATGGGTTGTCCTGCCTCAGGCAGCCCTTCGGTCGGCCGGATTCCAAAGTCTGGGTCCGGCGTCGGCTGATGTCGCCCTTTTCCCCGACGTCAGAGCGCCTGGGGTATAAAAGCGCCAGCCGACGCCATCTTCCTCAGTTTTTCTTGCCCCAGATGCCAGGTGCCCTCTAATGAAGGCTAAATTTGGAGAGATGCAAAAAATTCCAAACATGCACAGTAATATAAAGCAAATACACCATAATAGATAACCCCAGCTAGCTAGAAAGAGGGATAAATACTCAAGAAATACCACAGAGAGGTAGGAGGGAGGGGGAATCCTGACTGCAGATGTATACCTATCGGACATCTACATTTATGGTAGGTACAAAACTGTACTATGTCCTTCAAGGATGCATCTGCAGTCCTTACATATGGGTAGAATACCATAGCCAAGCTGGGGGTGGTAGGACCTAAGAAAAGGATGGTGTAGCTAAAATGCCCTGCAGGCATAGCCGGCCTTAGGCATAGGCCAACTAGGCGGCCGCCTAGGGCGTCACTCTAGTAGGGGCGCTTTTCCAGTATTTATTTGGTGTAGGTAGACCAGGATGGGGGCACCAGGTAGTGTGGTGGAGGGGCGCCATGGAGCCATTTTGCCTAGGGCACCAGTTGACCTAAGGCCACTCCTGCCTGCAGGACTGCAGTAGCAAAGCCTGCTCTGGATCTGGAATATAAAGGTAAGTTGTAATGCTTGGAAAATGTATGCACGGAGCTCCATGTAGCAGCTTCTAAGATGTCCTTTGTAGCCACCCCTCTTAAGAAGGCTGTGGAGGTGGCTGTGGCTGTGGCTCTGGTGGAATGAGGTCTAATGTTGGCTGGCACAGTTTTGCCCTGAAAAGAGTAACAGAATCGAATGCAATTCCCTATCCATTTTGAAATTGTCTGTTTGGAAATTGCTTTTCCTTGTACACCAGCAGCATATGCTACAAAAAGCTGGTCAGTTTTCCTGTAAGTCTTAGTTCTGTCCAAGTAGTAGCGCAACTGTCTGTGAATGTCCAGGGTATGAAGAAGTTTCTCTCCTTTATTTTGTGGATTTGGAAAGAAGGTAGGCAGGTGAATAGCTTGGTTCAGTGAGACCCTGGATACCACCTTTGGCATGAATGAAGGATTGGTTCTCAATGAGACTCTGTCCTGATGAAAAGTAAGAAATGGCTGTACTGCCATGAGGGTCTGTAACTCAAGATACTCTTCTTGCTGAGGTTATGGCCAGAAGGAAGGCAGTCTTCCAAGACAGGAACTGTAGTTCTGCAGATACTGCTGGTTCAAAGGGAGGTAGAGTTAATTTTTCCAACATGAAGTTAAGGTCCCATGTAGGCACTGGTGGTTTCCTTGGAGGGTTGATGTTTTTTATCCCTCTTAGAAACTGCTTTAGCAGTGGATGAGAAAATACAGGTGGGTCAGTGTTGTACTCTGCTGAAATGGCTGAAGCATGAATTTTTATGGAAGAGTAAGAAAGGCCACTGTGGAGCATTTCTGCCAAGTATTCCAGGATATGTGGAATGCTCATTACTGTCGGATCTTGGCCCTTTGTGGAGTTCCAAGTGCGAAATCTTTTCCATTTTGCTGAATATGCCTTTCTTGTGGAAGGCCGCCGAGCTTCCTTGATGATTATCCTTTACCCTTTTGGATAGTTTATCCAGGCGAGGAGTCAAGGTATTTTCCAGGCTGTCAGCTGCAAGGTTTTAGGCTGGAGTGCAGAGTTTTGTAATTGTGCTGTGTCAGAAGAAGTGGCCATTGTGGTAGAAGCCACGGTTTCGTGCGTGACAAGCTCCTTAACAGTGGGTACCAGTGTTGTCTTGGCCAGTCCGGAGCTATCAGAATCACTTTTGGTTGTTCTGTCCTGATCTTCGGTAAGACCTTGGTCATTAACAGAAGAGGTGGAAATGCATATACTGTTAAGAGTATTCCAGCTGAAAGAGAGAGCGTCCACTTTCCATGCTTGTGGGTGGTATGTCCTTGTGCAGAATTTCTTCAGTTGATGGTTGTGGTGGGAGGCAAAAAGATCTATGTCCGGCCTTCCCCATGATTGTGTTATTTGAAGAAAGGTGTCTGGGTGCAGCATCCATTCGTGTGGATCCATGATGTTTCTGCTTAGGCTGTCCGCCAGTACATTATCTTTTCCTGGTACAAACTGGGATTGCAGCTCTATATTGAGTTTTAGGGAACGTTCCCAAAGATTCATTGCCAGCCTGCAAAGAGGGTAAGAATGGGTACCTCCTTGCTTGTTTATGTACCACATAACTATGGTATTGTCTGTCTTTATTAGCAGGTGGCCTTGATGTAGGAAGTGCTTGAAGGCCTCGAGTGAATGTATCACTGCCAGCATTTCCTTTTGGTTTATGTGCAGGCGAAATTCTGTTTGTGTCCATTGTCCTTGAATGCATCTGCCCTCCATGTGCGCTCCCCATCCATGGTCTGAGGTGTCCGTTGTAATGGTTTGGCTGATATTTTGTTTGCTGAAAGGCAGACCCATGTTTGACTGGCTTGCTTGAGCCCACCACAGAAATTCCTTTTGAAGGCATGGAATGAGGGGATCAAAGCTTCTAGGCTGTGACTGTGTTGAGACCATAGACTCCTTAGGTACCACTGTAGCTTCCTCATATGCAGCCTTGCTTGTGGAATCAGAAGAATGCAAGATGCCATGAAACCCAGGGCCTGCAGTATTTTCCTTGCAGTCAGTTGGGTTTGTTTTGTCAGGTTTCTGAAATAATCCGGTAGTTGTTCTTGTTTTTCTTCTGTGAGAAAAGCCATTGGGGTGGTTGTATCTAGTTTTGCACCCAGAAAAATTATTCTTTGGGATGGAACAAGTCTTGATTTCTGAATGTTGACTGTGTATCCCAAAGCCTGAAGTAGGCGGATGGCATAATTCAAGTGTTTTACCAATGTTTGTTGGTTGTCCGCTTGTATAAGGCAGTCGTCCAGGTATGGGTATATTTGAATCCCCTGAAGTCTGCAATGTGCAATTACTGATGCCAGGCATTTCGTGAATACTCTGGGCGCAGTAGATAAGCCAAAGGGCAATGCTGAGAATTGATAATGCTCTGAACCTGCAAGAAATCTGAGGTGTCTTCTGCAACTTTGTCTGATAGGGACATGCAGGTATGCCTCCTTGAGGTCTAGAGTTACCAGCCAGGACCCCTTGCCCAGCATGGGAAGGAGTTGCTGTAAGGTCAGCATTTTGAATTTTGGCACAATGAGGTAAGTATTTAGTGCGGACAAGTCCAGAATAGGCCTCCATTGCTTTTCTTTTCTTGGGACAAGAAATAGTCTGGAATAAAATCCTTGGCCTTGTTCTATGAGAGGAACCTTTTCTATTGCTTTCATTTGCAGTAGGTTGGAAATTTGCTTGAAAGCCTCTGTCCTTTGATTCGGTGGCAGATTTGGCATGCCTTGGTCTTTTTGGTAATGTATGAAAATGGAATCTGTATCCTCTGTCTATTATTTGCAGTATCCATTTGTCCCTTGTAATAATGTGCCAATTTTTTGAGAATAAAGATAGCTTTCCGCCCAAAGGTGCTTCCAATTGAGCCCTGGTTGGCGGGGTCAGAGTCAAGTCACTGAGTTTGTCCTTGTGCAGCAGGTGTAGGTCCTGCACTACCTCTTTGGTTAGGAGGCTGCCACTGACATCCTCTGTAGGAGCCTCTAGCTTGCCCTCTACCTCTGGCACGCCTATTTTTACCTCTTTGAAATCTGTCTGCGTCTGGAAAGGACCAATTCTTAGAAGGCCAATTTCTGCTGAATTTTGGTGGTTGGACCTGGAGAAAATCTTTGACTGTCTGTACTGACTTAGCCTTTTCTTCAAATTTCTTTAAGACCTCTTGAGCCGTGGAACCAAATAACTTTTGTTTTTCCAGGGGTGCATCCAGAAGCTTTGCTTTAACATGATCAGGCAGTGTTTGTTCCTTCAGCCAAGCATGTCTACGTATGACTGCACCTGTCATTGCTGACCTACATGAAGCTTCCAATGCATCATAACCACACTGTAAAAAATGGTTGCTAACCTGCTGGGAGTTATGCACCAGATCCTGAAGTGCCTTGCGATCTAGGGGTTCAGGTGAGGTTAGTTTTTTATGCAATTCATCTAACAGATATTCTTGATACTGTATCATATGGAATTGACAATTCAATGCTCTCATAGAAAGAGTGGAAGAAGTGTACACTTTTTTACCCCATCTCTCTAAGGCCCTGGATTCCCTTTCAGAAGGAAGTGGGTTCTTAGTAGTGGAGGTTGCAACCCCTTTAGGCCCCTGGGAAATAGTTTCTGGGTCAGCTGAGTGGCCCTTGTAAAGGAATAGATGTGTGTCCGGGACCCTGTAGTACCTGTCGGGTTTGACAGGAGCCGGAGGGAGGGAGTCTGGGGAAATACTAGACTCGGAGTACACATCCTCTATGACATTTAAAACAGGAGGAATAGCCAAAGGTCTATGCTGAGGCAAATGCAAAAAAGTCCTTAGCCTCTTCCTGGAATCAGAGAATTCCTGGCCCTGCCATTTAAAATGCTCTCTCATGGAGTGAAGGGTCTCCCCAAAGGACAACTCTTCAGGGGGGGAGGCCGAGGGAATAGATTCCTCTGCATCAGAATCCTCGTAGGCCAGAAAGGCCTCCTCCTGGTAATCTGAAAGGGCAGAGTCATCTGAGGCCTCATCAGAGGACTGCGGATCTGTCTGCTCAACCCTGGGCCTTTTGCCTGGAGGAGGTTGAGAGCCCCTGTCTGGGTGTGGCTGGGAGCCCCTGATTAAGGAGATAAGGTCCTCAGCTAAGCTTAAATTTTGTGAACCTGTAGAGGATCCCTGAGGAATAGCCTTGGGAGGGAGAGATTTTGGCTGTTTAGCACGAGTAAAAGCCTTAATGGACATGGATACAGGAGGCCTGGCTGCCCCACGTGCTGGGGTAGTTTAATCCACAGAAATGGTGTCGGATATCTCCAGAGCACCAGTTTCAGAAGGTAATTCTAAGACCGACCCAGTGGAAGCCTCCGGAACCGAAGGTACCGGCTGTGCGGTGTCGTCGGTCGGAATCGGTAAAGATTCGGTTTCAGCAGAGACTGAGACACTAGCGGTATGCCTGGGCGTGGAGTCGGCCGGAACCGCGTGTGTCGGTCCTTCTCCTTACGTTTTTTGGGTAAATGAGCTGTCGGAAGCTCCGACGGCATTTTATAACAGTAAATTTGCCCAAAATATTACTCTGCAAACTCTGCCCGATGCCTAAGAGTGCGTCTATTGAAGGAAGCACAGGCTGTACAGGCCGAGACGTTGTGGTCTGGGCCTAGGCAAGGTAAACAGTAGGAGTGGAAATCCTTATGAGGTATTTGTTTTCCACATTTTAAACTATTATTAACTTTAACCGTTTGATCTGACATCGGCTGAGGCAAGAAAGAGTCCCCAATGGGGTACTTAGCTTTTTTGAAGACTTCGGTAGCTGAAATCACAGGATGCTTTGTTCTGTCCAAATAATAACGCAGTTGTCTGTGGATGTCCAAGGAATGTAGTAATCTCTCCCCTTTTTTTGAGGATTAGGATAAAAGGTAGGTAAATGTATGGCCTGATTCAAAGCTACCCTGGATACCACTTTTGGCATAAAGGACGGGTTGGTTCATAATGAAACTCTGTCCTGATGGAAGATGATAAAAGGCTGCACAGCCATGAGAGCTTGTAGTTCTGAAACTCTACGAGCTGAGGTAATAGCCAGAAGGAAAGCTGTTTTCCAGAACAAATACTGCAAATCTGATGAGGCGGCTGGCTCAAAAGGAGGCAAGGTCAGTTTTTCAAGAATGAAATTGAGATCCCACACAGGTATTGGTTGTTTCCTTGGGGGTTTTAGATTCTTAACCCCTCTGAGAAACTGTCTTAAGAGGGGGTGAGAGAATAAGGGTGGATCAGTGTTGTATTCTGCAGAAATGGCTGAGGCATGGATTTTGATGGAGGAGAATGAAAGTTCACTGCTTAGGAAATCAGCTAGATACTGTAATATTTGAGGTAAATTCAGTTTTCCAGGATCCAGGCCCTTTTTCTCATTCCAGACACAAAACCGTTTCCATTTTGCGGAGTAAGCTTTTCTAGTAAACGGCCTTCTGGCCTCCAAAATGACATCCTGCACCTCCTTGGAGAGTAGGGTCTGTTGTAATGTTAAGGAATCTTCCATGCAGCTAGACTGAGTGTTTTAGCTGACTGTGAAGAGTTTTGAAGCTGTGCTGAGTCAGGAGAAGAGGCATTAGAGGCAGGGTCCATGGTGGGGAATGTGTCAGGCTCCTCAGGAGTGGGTACCAGTGTTGTCTTGGCCAGTCTGGAGCAATGAGAATCATCTTTGGTTTGTCTGCTCAGGTTTTCAGTAGAACTTTGGGCAGCAGAGGAAGAGGTGGGAAGGCATAAACTGTCATTGATGTCCAACTGAAAGAGAGAGCGTCCACTCTCCAGGCCTTTGGATGAAAAATCCTTGAGCAGAATTTTGTCAATTGGTGATTATTGTGGGAGGCAAAGAGATCTATGTCTGGCCTTCCCCATGCTTGGATTATCTCTGTAAAAACTTGAGGATGCAACTTCCATTCGTGTGAATCTGTCATATTTCTGCTTAGGTTGTCTGCCAGCGTGTTTTCCTTGCCTGGCAAGTACTGTGCTTGTAGTTCGATTTGTAAGTCCATGGCCACGTTCCAAAGTGACATGGCCAGTCTGCATAGGGGTTATGAATGTGTTCCTCCCTGTTTGTTTATGTTCATAGGTTCATACTAGGCTATCTGCCCTAGGGCATTTATAAGCCTAGCCAGAGTGTGTGTGGCTTTCACCACCCCTTAGGATGAGAATACTATACCCATTAGTTTGCTGTGCCTCTGTCCAGCAGTAACACAGAGATGATTCCCGGGGTAAAGCTATGATCTCCCATCCACTTGGATGTTTATGTACCACATTACTGTGGTGTTGTCCGTTCTTATCAATAGTTGGCCTGGTTGCAGAAGGTCTTTGAAAGCTATAATAGCATTTATTACTGCTAGCATTTCCTTTTGATTGATGTGAAGGTGCTTTTCTTTTTGGGACCGCTTGCCCTGAATACACCGATCTGTCATGTGCACCCCCCCAGGCGTAGTCCGAGGCGTCTGTTGTGATGACTTGATTTGCTTGAGGCTTGCTGAATGGGAGACCTGTGTTTGTTTGGCATGCTTGAGCCCACCACAGAAATTCCTTTTGAAGACATGGAAATAGTGGTATTATTGTTTCCAAACTGTGGCTGTGTTGAGACCATAGGTTTTTCAGGTACCATTGAAGTTTCCTCATATGCAGCTTTGCACATGGGATTAGTAAGATGCAAGATGCCATGAATCCCAGAGCCTGCAGGATTTTCCTTGCAGTCAGCCTGGTGCAATTTGCTAGTGCTCTGAAGTATTGAGTTATTTGCCCCTGCTTCTCTGGCGTGAGGTAGGCCATCTGGGTGTTTGTGTCCAAGTTGGCACCCAGGAAAATTATTTTCCGAGAGGGTATTAGCCTTGATTTCTTTTTGTTGACTGTGTATCCCAGAAAATTCAACAACATTATTACATAAGCCAGATGTTTCAGAAGAATGTGCTTGCTGTCCGCTTGGATCAGGCAGTCGTCCAAATAGGGGTATATTTGTATCCCTTGAAGTCTGCAGTAGGCAATTACTGATGCCAGGCATTTCGTGAATACTCTGGGTGCAGTAGATAAGCCAAAGGGCAATGCAGAGAATTGATAATGGGTTGAACCTGCAAGAAATCTGAGGTATCTTCTGCAATTTTGTCTGATTGGGACATGCAGGTATGCCTCCTTGAGGTCCAATGTTACCAGCCAAGACTCCTTGCCCAGCATGGGAAGAAGCTGCTGTAGAGTGAGCATCTTGAATTTTGGTACGAGTAGAAATGTGTTTAGGATGGATAGGCCCAAAATAGGTCTCCAATCTTTTCCCTTCCTTGGTACCAGGAATAGTCTGGAATAAAAACCTTGACCTTGTTCATGCGTAGGTACCTCTTGAATAACTTTCATGTCTATGAGATCTGTAATTTGTCTTTGCGCCTCTGCCCTTTGATTGTGTGGCAGGTTTGGCATGCCTCTCATTTTTGGAAGGGTGTGAAAATGGAATCTGTAGCCTCTGTTTATAATGTCCAGGATCCATTTGTCTTTTGTGACAATATGCCAATTTTTTGTAAATAATGCCAGTTTTCCGCCTAAGGGTGCTGCCATTTGAGTCTTGCTTGGCATGCAAAGGGGAAAGTCATTGGGCTTGCTTTCTGAATGATTGCGAGTTATCCTCAGCACCTCTTTGTGTAGGAGCTTGCCATTGTCTGCCTCTAAACGATCCTTGGTATTGCCCTCTGCCTCTCGGGCGCCTGTATCTACCTCTTTGGGGTCTGTCCGTGGCTAGAAAGGACCAATTTTTGGAAGGCCAATTTCTACTGAAACGTGGGGGTTGTACCTGTAGAAAATCTTTCACAGTTTGCATTGATTTAGCCTTTTCCTCCATTTTCCTTAATACCTCCTCAGCATTAGCACCAAATAATACATCCTTTTGTAGAGGGGCATCTAGTAATTTAGCTTTTACATGATCTGGCAAGGTTTGTTCCTTGAGCCAGGCATGTCTACGTATGACTGATCCTGTAACAGCAGCTCTACATGAGGCCTCTAGAGCATCATAACCACATTGTAAGGTATGTTTACCCACTTGTTCTGCACTATGCATCAAATCCTGCAACTCCTTCAAGTCTGGTTGTTCATGTTGTGACATTTTACTTTTCAGTTGTGATAACAGAAACTGCTGGTACTTTAGCATATGGAACTGACAGTTTAATGCCCTCATGGTTAAGGTAGCCGAGGTATATACCGTTTTTCCCCACCTTTCTAAGGATCTGGAATCTCTCTCGGAAGGTAATGGACTTTTAGCAGTGGAGGCCTTAATTCCCTTGCGGCCCTGTGAGATGGTTTCTGGGTCAGCAGCATGGCTTTTGTATAAAAATTGGTGTGATTCAGGAACCCTGTAGAACCTGTCAGGCTTGACTGGGGCTGGAGGTAGAGAATCCGAGTTAAGGCAGGCCTCCGAGTACACATCATCTAGTATGTCCAAGACAGGAGGTATAGCCAGAGGCCTGTGCTGAGGGAGCAAGAGAAATTCCCTAAGCCTTTTCTTGGAATCTGAATAATCTTGGCCTTCCCAGTGGAAGTGTTCTCTTAAGGTATGCAAAGTTTCCCCAAATGAGTAATCCTCTGGGGGGGAGACAGAGGGAATGGACTCCTCTGCATCAGAATCTTCAAAAGGGGAGTAAGAATGTTCCTGATCTGCAGAGTGCACTGAAATAATGGAGCCCTGATCCACTCTGGGCCTTTTGTCCGGGGGAGGTTGAGAACCCCTGATAAGAGTAATTAAATCCTCAGCCATTTTAAGCATCTGTTTTTTTGGCATGGGGCCTGGAGATGGGCCCTGTGTAGCTTGTCTCTTAGAGTGCACGGCTGCTTTAGACTTAGTGAAAACCTTGATGGAAAAAGAAGAGGAAGGTCTGAAGACACCTTGAGAGGAGGTGGACCTGTCCACATTTTGAGATTCACCACCAAGAGTGGCATCGGAATCTGTAGTCGGGGTGTGGGCCAAGGAGCCTGCGACCTCGGGCACAGGAGACACCACCAATAAAGTGTCGTCGATACTCAGGGGCTGCGTAGGCGCCTCGCTGAGAACCGGACCACGTGTAGTCGGCTTTGGCATGGTGTCGGTAGAGGCCGCGGACCTCGTGTGTTGGTCCTTATCTTTGCGCTTTTTAGACAAAACTGGAGTTGGAGTATCCGACGACATAATATAATTAAATGTTTTGCAAAATTAATGCTGGGCGAACTCCACCCGACGCTTAATGGTGCGTTTGTTGAATGTAGCACAAAAGCGACAGACCGAGACGTCGTGGTCTGGGCCTAAACAAGGAATACAGAGGGAATGGAAATCCTTATGCGGTATTTGCTTCCCACAAGAAATACAATTATTAACTTTGTCTGACATTGGTCTGAGGCAAGAAAAGTTTCCCCAACGGGGTACTTGGCTTTCAAGAAGACTTTGGTTGCAAAATTTTCGTAATTTCAGGAGCTGGCCGACCGGCACTTGCGAACTGCTTCTGCTTCGGGCACCGCGCGGCAAGAAAGACTGAAGAAAATGGCGTCGGCTGGTTCTTTTATACCCCTGTCGCACTGACATCAGGGAAGAAGCGACGACAACCGACGCCGGACCTAGACTTTGGAATTCGGCCGACCGAGGACCCGCCTGACGGCAGGAGAACCCATATGTTATGACTGCAGCTGTATGCACGATGAACATCATGCTGGAGGGATAGATTCCTGTCCCAGAGACTTCCCATACTCTGGAACAGACTACCTAGCTATGTCAAACAGAGCTCCTCATTAGCACTCTTCAACAAAAATCTTGATTGGATGGGAAATGGGAAATTCACCCCGGGGATCACTTCTGTGGCTCTGCTCGACAGGGGCACAGGAAAATAAATTTCTTGGGTGGCGAAAGCCAGGGTACATTTTTTGGCTAGGCTTATGTGGGCCCTAGGGCCAATAGCCTAGTACCTACCTATGAACAGGGGGGATAGCTAAGGGCCTGTGCTGAGGTAACAGAAGGAAATCTCTGAGCCTTTTTTTGGATTCAGAATAATCCTGGCTCTCGCAATGGAAATGCTCCCTCATGGTGTGCAGGTTTTCCCCAAAAGAGTAATCCTCAGGCGGTGAGGATGAAGGAATGGACTCTTCAGCATCAGAGTCCTCATAGAGAGGGAGTGAATAGCCCTGGTCAGAAGAATCAGAAGAAATGGAAACCTGATCAGAGGAATCATAATCAGTGTCTAGCCTAGGCCTTTTGTCAGGAGAGGGATGGGAGCCCCTGATTAAAGTAATAAGGTCTTCGGCCATTTTAAGCATCTGTTTCTTTGGCATGGATGACTGTTCTGGAGAATGCTGCACTTGTTTCTTTGTCTTTAATGGTGTTTTTGACTTTGCCTTTGCTGCTGTAGTATCTTTAATTGTAAGCTGCGAAGGTCTGAAAACACCCTCAGAAGCCGGTGCCTGCTCAGCGGCTCCAGACCCATCTGAGGGTATATTTTCCGTAGGTCCAATACCTTGAGTTTCCACAGGCCTCGGTGTCTCCACGTGGCTGTCGGTTGTGGCCTGTGGCTCTGAGGTAGCGGGTGTCAGGGGCTGCAAAAGCGCCTCACTGAGAACCGGCGACTGGCCTAGAAGAGGCTTCGTCGGTTTTGGAACTTGGATGCCTGTCGTTTTCTTTGTCTTTGCGTTTTTTATACATTCCGGTCGTTGGTTGTTCCAACAGCATTATGTAATTAAATCTTTGTCCAAAATAATGTAAAGCAAAATCAAACCGACATTTAAGAGTGCGTTTATTGAATCTAGCACAAAACCGACAACTAGTAATGTCGTGGTCAGGGCCTAGGCAAGAAATGCAGTAAGAGTGAAAGTCCTTATGAGGTATTTGCTTCCCACAAGAAATACAATTATTAACTTTTACTGACATCGGTCTGGAGCAAGAAAAAGTTTCCCCAACGGGGTACTTAGCTTTATTGAAGACTTCGGTTCTGAAATTAAATTTTGAAAATCTCAGGAGACGGCCGACCGGCACTTGCAAACTGCTTATGCTTCAGGCACCGCGCGGCAAGAAAGACTGAAGAAAATGGAATTGGTTGCAGCTTTTATATCCCTGGCGCACTGACATCAGGGAAGAGGCGACAGCAACAGACGCCAGACCAAGACTTTGAAACTCGGGCCGACTACGGGTCGCCTGCCAGCAGAATAACCCAAGTGTAATGACGGCAACAGTGAAACACAATGAACATCTGTACTATGTTCTTCGTGTTTCACTGTTGCAGTCATTACATTTGGGTAGACTGCCAAAGCTATGGTTGGGAGGAGGAGTTTATACAGCATTAGGACCAGCTATAAGGCCCTGCAGGACAGCAGTGGCAAAGCCAGCTCTGGATTTAGAGAAAATTGGTAAATGATGATGCTTGGTGAACGTATGTACAGAGCTCTAGGTAGCAGCTTCTAGGATGTCCCTGGTAGGAACACCTCTGAGAAAGTCTGCAGAAGTAGATGCAGCCCTGGTGAAGTGAGATCTGATCCCCTGGGGAATAGGTTTTCCATGGTGCTTATAGCAGAAATGAATGCAATGGCTTATCCATTTAGAAATGGTTTGTTTTGAAATAGCCTTCCCCTCTGCCCCTGCAGCAAATGCTACCAGCAGTTGTTCAGATTTTCTTCGAGGTTTAGTCCTGTCCAAGTAGAATCTAAGTTGTCTGTGCACATCCAAGGAATGCAGAATCCATTCTCCTTTGTTCTGTGGATTGGGAAAGAAGGTTGGCATATGAATGGACTGATTAAGAGCCACACTGGAAACCACCTTGGGCATGAAGGATGGATTGGTCCTCAGAGATACCCTGTCCGCATGAAAGATGATGAAAGGCTCCACTCCCATAAGGGCCTGTAATTCAGATATCCTTCTAGCCGAAGTGATTGCTAAAAGGAAGGCTGTTTTCCGAGAAAGAAATTTTAAATCTGCAGTAGCAGCTGGCTCAAAAGGAGGTAGAGTGAGTTTCTCCAAAACAAAGTTAAGGTCCCAGGCAGGGGTCGGAGCTCTCCTGGATGGTCTCAAGTTTCTTGTCCCTCTGAGATACTGCTTGAGCAGAGGATGAGAGAAGAGGGGAGGTTCTGTGTTATAATGAGCTGAAATAGCTGAGGCGTGGATTTTAATGGAGGAAAAAGACAGGCCCTTGTGAAGCATCTCAGTTAAGTATTGCAAAATCTGAGGTAAATTGGGCGCTGCTGTGCTCATTCCTAAAGACTGGTTCCAGGCACAGAATCTTTTCCATTTGTCAGCATAAGATTTTCTAGCACTTGGTCTCCTTGCCTCCAAGATGACATCCATCACAGGTTTGCTGAGGGATGATAAGGGTGAATTTAAGTGATCAGCCAGGCTGCAAGGTTCAATGTTGGAAGCTGTGGGTATAGAATTTGGTTCTCCTGCTGAGACAGCAAAGAAGGGGTCTGAGGCAGGTGCCATGGAGATATTTGTGACACACTGCACAGGAGTGGGTATCAGTGCTGGAGTGGCCAGTCTGGAGCAATCAAAATCATTCTTGGTTTGTCCTGTTTGACTTTTAGCAGAACTCTGGAGAGCAGAGACAGAGGGGGAAAGGCGTAGACTGACAGGTTTTTCCAGGTGAAGGACAGAGCATCCACTTTCCATGCTTCTTTGTTGGGAGTCCTTGTGCAAAACTTGTTCAACTGGTATTTCTGGGGGGAGGCAAATAGATCTATGTCTGGGCTCCCCCATTTGCTTGTCAACATGTTGAAAATACGTGGTTCCAGTTTCCACTTGTGTGGGTCCATGAGACTTCTGCTTAGACCGCCTGCCAGTGTATTCAATTTTCCTGGCTGGAATTGAGCTTGTAGGTGCACTTGGTAGCTCAAGGCTGTGTTTCACAATGCCATGGCTAGTCTGCAGTGGGGGTAGGAATGTGTACGCCCCTGCTTGTTTATGTACCACACAACCGTGGTTTTGTCCATCTTTACCATTAGTTATCCTGGAAGAAGGTAGTCCTTGAAGACTGTCAGAGCATTCTGTATGGATAACATTTCTTTTTGATTGATATGTAGGTGCATTTGATTTGGGTTCCATTTGCCCTGAATGCACTTCCCTTCTAGGTGAGCCCCCCATGCAAAATCTGATGCGTCTGTAGTTAGGGTTTGGGTGGCAGGGTGTGGTGTGAATGGCAGTCCCTTGTTTTGTTGGCAGGCCTCTGCCCACCATAGGAACTCCAGGGTAGGCAAGGTATGATAGGAATCATTGTTTCCAGGCTGTGACAATGTTGACTCCATAGACTTTTTAAGTAACACTGTAGTTTCCTCATATGCAGTCTTGCATATGGAATTAGAAGAATGCAGGAGGCCATGAACCCCAAGGCTTGCAGTATTTGTCTTGCAGATAGCAGGGTTTTTGTGGCCACTTGTTTGAAGTAAGTTACCAAATGAATTTGCTTCTCTGGTGTGAAGAAAGCCACCTGGGCAGTTGTATTCAAGCTTGCACCCAGGAATGTAATCTGTTGAGAGGGTACCAGTTGTGATTTCTTTTCGTTTATGGTGTACCCCAGACAAGTTAGAACCTTTTTTACAAATGCCAGGTGATTTAGAAGTATGCCCTGGTTTTCTGCCTGAATTAGACAACCGTCCAGGTATGGATATATTTGAATATTTCTTTTCCTGTAAAATGCAATTACTGGAGCCAGGCACTTTGTGAATACCCTGGCCACAGTAGACAAGCCAAAGGGCAGTGCAGAGAACTGATAATGCAAGTAGCCTGCTTTGAAGCATAGCTATCTTCTGCAAAATTCCCCGATTGGGATGTGCAGGTATGCTTCTTTAAAATCTAGAGTTGCCAACCAGGCATCTTTGCCTAGCATAGGAAGTAACTGGTGAAGAGTCAGCATCTTGAATTTTGGAATGTCCAGAAAGGTGTTTAGAGTAGACAGGTCCAGAATAGGGCACTATGATTTGTCTTTTCTGGGTACCAGGAAAAGCCTGGAATAGAAACCTTGTCCCTTTTCCTCTTCTGGTACAGGTTGAATAGCCCCTATGCTTAAGAGGGAAAGTACCTGTTTTTGAGCCTCTGCCCACTGATTTGGGGGCAGGTCTGGCCACCCATTTGGTGTAGGCAATGTGTGGAAATGAAATCTGTATCCCTGGGACACTATATTTAAAACCCATTTGTCCTGGGTTATGAGTTCCCAGTTTTTTGCATGTAGAGCAATCTTTCCCCCCAAAGGGGCGGCTAAAAGGTAAGTGCTTGGTAATTTTAAAGGAAAGTCATTGAGACTGTTTACCATAGGGGGGTGTCTTGTTATTTCCAGATTTGGAAGTGGAGGCCCCCCATTGCTTAGTTCTGAGAGTCCCCTGGGACTGAAAAGTACAGTTGTGTGCACTTACTACAAATGTAGATGTTCGAGTGTATTCACTGTTGCAGTCATTACATTTGGGTACTCCTGCTGGCAGTTGCCCTCAGTCGGCCTGAATTCCAAAGTCTTGGGTCCTGCGTCGGCTGCTGTCGCCTCTTCCCTGACGTCAGGTCGTCAGGGTATAAAAGAAGCAGCCGACACCATTTGCTTCAGTTTTTCTTGACTTAGATGTCAGGTGCCCCCTAAAAGGGTAGCCAAAATTGATATATATATATATATATATATATATACACATACATATATATATATATATATATACACACACATTATATATATATATATATATATATATATATATATATATATATATATATATATATATATAAATACATACACCAATATAAACTTTACCTTCATCTACAAGCAAATACATCACATAGGTTATATAAATCAGAGAAGGAAAGAAAAATTCCAGCAGAAAAAGGAGGATGGCGGGTGGGTAGCCTGGACTGCAACAGTGAATACACTCGAACATCTACATTTATGGTAAGTGTACACAACTGTACTATGTTCTTTGTGTTTCACTGCTGCAGTCATGGGTAGAGTCCCAAAGCTATGGTTGGGAGGCTGGAGCTAAACAGCATTAGGAGCAGCTATGAGGCCCTGCAGAACTGCAGTGGCAAAGCCTGCTCTGGATTTAGAGTAGAGTGGCAGATGATTGTGCTTTGTAAAGGTGTGCACTGAACTCCAAGTAGCAGCCTCTAAAATGTCTTTGGTTGGTACTCCCCTGAGAAAGGCTGCTGAAGTGGCTGCAGCTCTGGTTGAATGTGGCCTAATGCCCTTAGGCACTGGCTTGCCATGGTGTAAGTAGCAGAAATGAATGCAGTGGCCAATCTACTTTGAAATAGTCTGCTTTGAGATAGCCTTTCCTTGTGATCCTGCAGCATATGCCACTAGTAATTGCTCTGTCTTCCTGAAAACTTTGGTTCCGTCCAAGTAGAATCTAAGCTGTATGTGTAGTCCAAAGAATGCAGAATTCTCTCCCCCTTGTTCTGTGGATTTGGATAAAAAGTTGGCAGATGAATAGTTTGGTTAAGAGCCACACTGGACACCACCTTAGGCATAAATGTTGGGTTTGTCCTCAGAGAAACCCTGTCTGGATAAAAAATGATAAAGGGTTGGGAGGGTGGGCTAATGGTTAAGGTGTTTGCCTTAGAAACACAAGGTACAGGGTTTGAGTCTCACAGGAGATAACTGGCTAGGCTTAAAATGGCTCACAAGGGCAGTTAGCCTAGTACTAACCTATGAACCTAGGTTCCACAGCCATGAGTGCCTGTAGCTCTGAAAATCGTCTTGCAGAAGTTATTGCTAGGAGCAGAGCTGTTTTCCAAGATAAAAAACTTTATTTCTCATCCTTGAGGAATGGTTACTACACCAGTGCCTCATCCTGAACCCCAAAAAAAACAAACTCCTACTTTTTACTCCCACCAATAGGGCCACACCACTATTCTTTACTGTCACATTGAACAATGGAACCATCATATCCCCCGACTCTACCACAAAACTCCTAGGGGTACTAATTGACAATAACCTTAACTTTGATAGTCACATTAACAATACCATAAAAACAGTCAACAAAAAACTAGGCTCCCTTTATAGAATCAAATCCTTTCTTACCCCACTAGCAAGATCTACTATTGCCCACAACCACTTAATCTCTACCCTCCTCTATGCCTCCCCTATATATACTAACCTCTCAAAAAACAACATGAACAAACTGGCTGTCTCCTATAACAATATTGCTAGATTTGCAACAGGATCTATATTCAGAACCCATCACTGTATTAATTATGAACAACTAGGTTGGCTAGAGTTACCAAATCTACTTCTCCTTTATCAGCCTAATAACACACCAATTCTTACCAACCTTATCACCTCCTACAGCAACCTTAAGACCCTACGCTCATCTAATAAAATACTAGTACAAAAAGGCAAAACCTACAATAAGGCTGGGGAGACTCTGTTCTCTAAAACCGTGGGTAAAACCTGGAACTCTCTCGCCAGTGACCTGACCTCCCTTTCTTCACTAACACAATTTAAAATCAGGCTTAAAGCCTACCTCAAATCCCATTGGTTATGCACCTGTATGAACCCAGACTAACCTCTCATGTCATTTTTTTTCACAAAGATACCGGTCTTATTACTGTATATACTAACTGCCCAATAAAACCATAAATATAACAGGCCTTAAAATAGATTAGATTCTCTATCTATAGCCAAAAATGTCTTTCAGACTACCTACTATGTTAACAAAAGATACTTATCATAATATTCTACAATCAAATGTGTTTTGAAGTGAACATATTTCCTTATATTCTACTCTACTCACATCTATATGATCTTTCATGTATCAAATAGCTTAATTTTGTATTGTACCTGCACCTGTGAAATTTTGTTTTTATATACATAATATTGTACTTTACTTGTGAGGAGCTTTTCTCCCCGGGCCTCTGCTGAAAATGGACATGTATCCAGCTGGACTAGCCTGGTCAACAAATGTAAAATAAATAAAAAAATAAATAAAAATAAAAGTAAAATTTCAGCAGTAGCAGCTGGCTCGAAAGGAGGCAGGGTGAGTTTTTCCGTGACATACTTGAGGTCCCATGCAGGTATTGGTGATCTCCTTGGAGGCCTTAAATTTTTGGCTCCTCTGAGGTACAGCTTTAATAAAGGATGAGAAAAAATTGGTGGCTCTGTATTGTAATGAGCCGAAATGGCAGAGGCATGAATTTTAATTGATGAAAAAGATAGGCCTTTGTCCAGCATCTCAGTTAAGTACTGCAAAATCCGAGGAATATTTGGTACAGCTGTATCAGTTCCTTGTGCCTGGTTCCAAGCACAGAATCTCTTCCATTTTCCAGCATAAGATTTTCTAGTACTAAGCCTTCTGGCCTCCAAAATGACATCCATCACAGCTTTGCTGAGAGGTGTGTTTTGTATGACTACATTATTCGCCATGCTGCCAGGTTTAAAGTTCTGAGTTGGCTGTGCAGGATCTGACTGTTTTGCTGGAACAGTAGATGAGGTATTTGAGGTAAGGTCCAATCTGGGCACTGAGACAAGTTCTTTAGGATTGTAAACCATTACTGGCGGGGCCAGTCTGGGGCAATCAGTATCATTTTTGGCTTCTCCTGTCTGACCTTTAGGAGTACCTTGGGGAGGGGAGGAGAGGCAGAGGGGGAAAGGCATATACAGCTGAAAGATAGGGCGTCCACTTTCCATGCTTGTCTGTGATAAGTCCTTGTGCAGAATCTTTTTAGTTGGTAGTTGTGAGGGGAGGCAAATAGAGCTATGTCCGGGCATCCCCATTTCCTTGTTATCATGCTGAAGACTTGTGGATCCAGCTGCCACTCGTGGGGATCCATGAGATTTCTGCTTAGTTCGTCTGCCACAGTATTTTTCCTTCCTGGCAGGAATTGTGCCTGCAGATGTACTTGGTAAGTTAGTGCTGTGTCCCACAAAGTCATAGCTAGTCTGCAAAGGGGGTAAGAATGTGTGCCCCCCCCCCTGCTTGTTTATATACTACATGACCGTGGTGTTGTCTGTCTTTATCAGTAGTTGTCCCGGATGAAGTAAGTCCTTGAAGGCATTCTGAACAGCTAGCATCTATTTTTGATTGATATGTAGATGCATTCGGGTTGAGGACCATGTGCCCTGAATGCATCTTCCTGCCATGCGGGCCCCCCCAGGCATAATCTGATGCATCCATTGTTATTGTCTACCTGGCTGGGGGGTAATGTGAATGGTTGTCCCTTGTTTTGGTCACAAGCCTTTCCCCATCATCGAACCTCCTGTTGTAGGCAGGGAATGAGAGTAATAATTGTTTCCAGGCTGTGGCAATGTTGATTCCAAACACTTTTTAGGTACCATTAAAGGTTCCTCATATGCAGTCTTGCGTATGGAATTAGTGGGATGCAGGATGCCATGAAGCCCAAAGCCTGCAGAATTTTTCTTGCAGATAACTGGGCCTTTGTTGCCAACATTTTGAAATAGGTAGTCAGTTGCCTTTGTTTGTCTGGCATGAGATAAGCCATCTGGGCAGTTGTATTTAAGCTTGCACCCAGGAATATTATCTCTTGAGAGGGTACTAGTTTTGATTTCTTTTCGTTGACTGTGTACCCTAGGCATGTTAGAAGTCATTTCACAAAAGCCAGATGCTGTAGAAGAATGTCCTTGTTCTCTGCTTGAATTAGGCAGTCATCCAAGTAAGGATATATTTGTATTCCTCTTTGTCTGCAGAATGCAATTACTGGTGCAAGGCACTTTGTAAAGACCCTGGGCGCAGTAGATAAGCCAAAGGGCAGTGCAGAGAATTGGTAATGCATTGAGCCAGCCGTGAATCTGAGGTATCTTCTGCATAACTGTGTGACTGGGGCATTCAGGTATGCCTCTTTTAGGTATAGAGTTACCATCCAAACGTTCTTGCCCACAAGGTAGCAGATGTGTAAATCTTTTTTCCCCATCTATCCAGTGCCCTAGAATCTCTGTCAGAGGGGGTAGGGTTTTTTGCAACGGAAGCCTTAACTCCTTTGGGACCCTGTGAAATGGTTCCTGGGTCTGCAGCAGGGTTTTTAAAAAAGAATTTCTGAGAGTCAGGAACCCTGTAATATCTGTCAGGCTTAACAGGAGCTGGAGGTAAGGAGTCAGGGTTAAGACTAGACTCCGAAAACACATCATCTACAATATCTAACACAGGTGGAATGGCTAGTGGTCTGTGTTGAGGTAGTAAAAGGAAATCCCTGAGCCTCTTTTTAGGTTCTGAAAAATCTTGGCTCTCCCAGTGGAAATGCAAGGCTTCAGCAAAAGAATAGTCCTCTGGAGGAGAAGCTGAAGGTATAGATTTCTTCAGCATCAGAATCCTCATGGGGGGGGGGGGTATGTTCCTGAATAGAAGAGGAATCAGAAGAAACAGAAACCTGATCTGAAGATTCATAGTCAGTCTCTTGCCTAGGCCTCTTATCAGGAGGGGGATGGGAAAGTACAGTTTTGTACCTACCATAAATGTAGATGTTCGAAGATCCACATTGCTGCAGTCCTAACACTTGGTAGTCCGCTGTCCCAGTCGGCCCGAATACCAAAGTATAAGGCTGACGTCGGTCAAGGCGCATTTGTCTGACATCAGGACGTCAGGGTACAAATGCGCATGACCGACGTCATATCCTCAGTCTTTTCTTGCCCCAGATGTCAGAAGACCCTAAAAAGATAAGGCCAAAACCAAAAAACACCAAACACTCCTGTACCTAATATATATACAATATATACAAATTTACAAAAATAGAACCCCACCCACACAACCACCCCTAAACACAGAGGGAAGGAGGGAGTAAATTGGACTGCAGCAATGTGGATCTTGAACATCTACATTTATGGTAGGTACAAAACTGTACTATGTTCTTCATCTCACATTGCTGCAGTCCTAACACTTGGGTAGAATCCCAAAGCAGAGGTAAGGGAGGATGGCTAAACTATAATGAAGCAGGAGCTGCCAAAATGCCCTGCAACACAGCAGTGGCAAAACCAGCCCTGGATTTAGAATAGAGAGGAAGGTGGTAATGCTTGGAGAAAGTATGCACTGAACTCCAAGTAGCTGCCTCCAAAATATCCTTAGTTGCCACCCCCCTTAGAAATGCTGTTGAAGTGGCAGTAGCCCTTGTGGAATGAGGCCTAATCCCAGCTGGAATCTCCTTGCCATGATGGGAATAACAGAATGCAATGCAAAACCCAATCCACTTAGATATAGTTTGTTTTGACACAGGCTTGCCCTGGGAACTCAAAGCAAAAGAAACAAACAACTGCTGAGACTGCCTAAAATCCCTAGTCCTGCTTAAATAATAACGCAACTGCCTGTGTACATCTAAAGTGTGCAAAATCTTTTCCCCTTATTTTGGGGATTTGCATAAAAAGTAGGCAAATGAATAGTTTGGTTTAAAGCCACACTAGAAACCACCTTAGGCATAAATGAAGGATTAGTACGTAATGATACCCTATCCTTATGAAAAATCAAAAAGGCTCAACCGCCATAAGGGCCTGCAATTCAGAAACCCTTCTTGCAGAAGTAATGGCCAACAAAAAGCAGTCTTCCATGACAAGTATTTCAATTCAGCAGTAGCCGCGAGGCTCAAAAGGTTGTAGAGTAAGTTTCTCCAACACAAAATTGAGGTCCCAAGCAGGAGTAGGAGCTCTACGTGGGGGTCTTATATTCTTTGCCCCTCTAAGAAATTGCTTGAACAAAGGATGAGAAAACAATGGTGGGTCACAATCATAGTGAGCTGAAATTGCTGCAGCATGAATCTTAATGGAAGAGAAAGACAAACCTTTGTCCAATAACTCAGTAAGATATTGAAGAACCACACTCAAATTAGGCTCAGAAACATCCAAATCCTTTGCTGCACTCCAAAATAAAAATCTCTTCCATTTTTCTGCATACACTTTACGTGTACTAGGCCTTCTGGCTTCCATAATCACATTCAAAACTTGTTGAGGAAGTTGAGACCTGCTGTGGTTCAAAACAGAATATGCCAGGCTGTTAGATGAAGAGAGTGAAGCTTGACATTGAAGAGATGACCGTCCCTCTGAGACAAAAGGTGTGGAATTAAAGGTAAAGGCCATGGAGGCTTCCTTACCAGATTCCTCAGTAATGGGTACCAGTGTTGCTGAGGCCAATCTGGAGCTATCAAAATCATCCTTGGCTTGTCTTGTCTGACCTTTAGGAGTACCTTTGGGAGGAGAGGCAGAGGTGGAAAGGCATACACATGAAGATTTTCCCAACTGAACGAAAGAGCATCCACTTTCCAAGCTGTGTGATGAAACCTTTTCGTGCAAAACTTTGGCAGCTGGTGGTTTAGTGGAGAAGCGAACAGATCTATGTCTGGAGTTCCCCAGGACACTGTCAATTGTCGAAATACATGAAGATCCAGTTTCCACTCGTGGGGATCCATGATTTGCCTGCTTAACACATCTGCTAAGGAGTTCAGTGCTCCTGGCAGAAACCTTGCCTGTAGATTTAGCTGCAAGCTGAGCGCAGTCTCCCACAAAATCATTGCTTGCCTGCATAGAGGATAAGAATGTGTTCCCCTTGCTTGTTGATGTACCACATGACAGTAGTGTTGTCTGTTAGAATCAACACCTGCCCTGGAAGAAGTAACTCCTTGAAAGCCATTAATGCAAACTGGACTGCTAACATCTCCTTCATGTTGATATGTAGATGCTGTAGTCTGGCAGGCCACTTGTCTTGTATCCACTTTCCATTCAGATGAGCTCCCCAAGCTATGTCTGAGGCATCTGTCGTCAGAATCTGACTCGCCTCTGGCGGGTCACAGAGAGTCCCTTATTTAGGTGACATTCCTGAGCCCACCAACAAAATTCCTTTTGAATGCAAGGTATTATTGGAATGACAGTGTCCAAATCCTGGCAGTGCTGTGTCCATACATTTTTTTAGATACCATTGCAGCTTCCTCATATGCAGTTTGGCATTGGGAAGCACCAGAATACAAGATGCCATGAACCCTAATGCTTGAAGGACTGTCCTTGCAGTCAGCACGGACTGATGAGATAGTTGATGGAAGTAAAGGGATAGACTCTTTTGTTTGTCCGGGGTTAAAAAGGCCATCTGGGCTGCTGTATTCAGTCTCACACCCAGAAAGCACATGTCTTGAGAGGGTACTAGACTGGACTTTATTTCGTTCACAGAATACCCCAGGCATCTTAGCACTGCTATCACATATTCCAGATGCTGAAGAAGCTCGTCCTTTTCTTGAGCCAGAATCAGACAGTCGTCCAAGTAAGGATAGATTTGTATTCCTTTTAGCCTGAAAAAGCTACAACTGGAGCCAGAACTTTTGTGAATACTCTGGGCAGTAGATAAGCCAAAGGGCAATGCAGAGAACTGATAATGTGAATTTCCAGCTCGAAGCAGATACTCCCTGCAACTGAGTCTGATAGGCACATGAAGGTAAGCCTCCTTGAGATCTAAAGTTACCATCCAGTGATCTTTGCCCAGCAGAGGTAAAAGCTGTTGTAACGTCAACATTTTGAACTTGGGAATGTCCAAATAAGTGTTGAGGATAGACAAATCCAAAATTGGTCTCCACGTGTTCCCTTTTTTGGTACTAGGAACAGGCGAGAATAAAATCCTAGGCCCCTTTCTGGCACAGGAACCGGCTGAATGGCCCCTATCTGGAGCAATAGAGAAATTTGCTTGTGAGCCTCTTTTCTTTGTATAGGAGGAATGTCTGGCATGCCTTTGAATGGAGGCAAGGTATGGAAATAAAACCTGTAACCGTGGTGCACGATATCCAATACCCATCTGTCTTGGGTAATAACACTCCAATTTTCTTTGAAAAGTGCCAGCCTTCCTCCCAAAGGTGCTGCCAGACGAGAAGGCTCTGGCAGTTGAAAAGGCAAGTCATTGGGTCTGCTTACGAAAGGACTGACCCCTGCCCTCACCAGAAGACTGGGCAGGCGAACTGCCTGTTCTAGGCCTAAAAGAACCTTGAGCTCTGGCCTACCACGTCTAGATCTACCCCTAGACTGAGAATCATAAGAAGGATAAGTCCACCCCTTAGTAGGCCAATTTCTACTAAACTTTGGAGGCTGAACCTGCAAAAAATCTTTAACAGTCTGCATAGACTTAGCCTTGTCCTCCATTTTCTTTAAAACTGTTTCCACAGGCGCACCAAACAACACATCAGACTGTAAAGGAGCATCTAAAATCCTTGTCTTTACATGTTCAGCTAAATTCTGATCCCTCAGCCAGGCGTGCCTGCGAAGAACAGAACCAGTGGGTGCCACCCTCGAAGAGGCCTGTACAGCATCAAAACCACATTGCAAGGAATGCTTACCCACCTGTTCAGAAACATGAACCAAATCCTGCAACTCTTTACACTCAATACCTTCCGCCAGAGCATCTACCTTAGACTTCAATTGTGAAAGGAGATAATTTTGGTATTTCAACATGTGAAACTGGCAATTCAAAGCCCTCATGGCTAAAGTGGAAGAAGTATACACCTTTTTCCCCCATCTATCCAAAGCCCTTGCCTCTTTATCAGAAGGAACAGGATTTTTAACAACAGAAGCCTTAACCCCTTTAGGGCCCTGAGAAACAGTTTCTGGGTCTGCCCTAGGACTCTTAAAAAGATATTTATGAGCTTCAGGCACTCTATAATACCTGTCCGGTTTAACTGGGGCAGGAGGCAAAGAATCAGGGTTCAGGGAAGCCTCTGCAAAAACATCCTCTACCACATCCAGAACAGGAGGTATAGCTAAAGGCCTATGCTGGGGTAGAAACAAAAATTCTCTAAGCCTTTTCCTAGAATCAGAGAAATCTTGACCTTCCCATTTAAAATGCTCCCTCATGGAATGAAGAGTCTCTGAAAAAGAAAAATCCTCAGGAGGAGAAGCCGAAGGTGTAGAGTCATCTACATCAGAATCAGAATAAGGAGGATACTCCTGCAAGTCTTCAGCCGAAGACTCAGAAGCCTCCGAGCACTGCTCAAAACTCTCAAGCTCAGGTTCCACCCTAGGCCTCTTATCAGGGGGGGGTAAAGAACCTCTAATCATAGTAATCAAATCTTCTGCCATTTTAAGCATATGTTTCTTAGGCAGAGACCCTGAAGAACTAGGGCAGACCCCCACTGAAGTTACCCCTGGCCGGCCTCTAGAAGGAGCCTTGGAAACAGAAGGGAGGGCCTAACCACCTTAGGAAGGGAGGGAGAACAGCTACCTGAGAAGCCCCTTCAGCCTGGCCTACCTCCTGAGAGGACACATCTTGTAACAGTAAAGTCTCTCCCTGAGAATCCAAAGGAACTTCTGGTAGAACCACCGGCTCCACAGAGCCCTCTAAAGAACCGACGTCCGGGACAGACGGTTCTTCGACCCTAGGCTTCGCTGCTTTGTCTTTGCGCTTTTAGATTTAGCGGGCGTCGGAGCATCCGACGGCATGTTGTAATTACAACGCTTCCCAAAAACTAACCTGGCACAATCTAATCTTCTCTTAATAGTGCGTTTGTTAAATCTAGCACAAGAGCGACAGCCAACAACGTCGTGCTCAGGCCCTAAGCAAGGTATACACAATGTATGGTAATCTCTATGAGGTATCTGTTTCCCACAAGAAATACAGTTATTCACTTTTTCTGACATCCGGTTAAATACTGAGGCAAGAAAAACCAAAATATTCTAGCGGGTACTTAGCCAACTTTGATTCGGTCTGAAACTCCGACTTCAGAAAATTTCAGAACGCCAACCTGCACTCGCAATACTGCTTCTGCATCGGACCATGCAGCAAAAAAGACTGAGGATATGACGTCGGTCATGCGCATTTGTACCCTGACGTCCTGATGTCAGACAAATGCGCCTTGACCGACGTCAGCCTTATACTTTGGTATTCGGGCCGACTGGGACAGCGGACTACCCAAGTGTTAGGACTGCAGCAATGTGAGATGAAGAACATCTTCTGATCAGGGTAATTAAGTCTTCAGCCATTTTGAGCAACTGTTTTTTGGGCATAGAAGCCTGTCCACGTGGCTCTTGAGTTTGTTTCTTTGCTTTAGAAGGTGCTTTAGTTTTTGCCTTTGAAGCTGATGTTGGTTTAATGTAAAGATGTTTAGGTCTGAATACACTCTCAGAAGCCGGTGCCTGCTCAGCAGCTCTGGACCCATCTGAAGGAATAGTATCCAAAGCTCCAATAACTTGAGTTTCCTGCGGCATGACCAACTCCACGTGGGAGTCGGTAGTGGCATGTGACTCTAAAGTAGCGGGCGTCAGGGGCTGCGAAAGCACCTCACTGAGAACCGGCGACTGTCTTAGGAGAAGCTTCGTCGGTTTTGGGCCTCTGTTGTCTCTCTCCTTTTCTTTGCGGTTTTTGTGAACTCCGGTAGTCGGACGGCTATCCAACGACATTTCTGGATAATTAAACCGGCGTCCGAAATAGTTTAAAGCAAAATCATACCGACGCTTAATAGTGTGTTGGTTAAATCTAGCACAAAACCGACAACCAGCAACGTTGTGATCAGGGTCTAGGCAAGGAATACAGTAGGAATGAAAGTCCTTATGAGGTATTTGCTTTCCACAAGAAATACAATTATTAACTTTTTCTGACATCGGTCTGGAGCAAGAAAAAAGTTTCCCCAATGGGGTACTTAGCTTTATTTAAGACTTCGGATCTGAAACTCGAACACGAAAATCTCAGGAGTCGGCCGACCAGCACTTGCGAACTGCTTCTGCTTCGGGCACCGCGCGGCAAGAAAGACTGAAGAAAATGGTGTTGACCGCATCTTTTATACCCCTGACGTCAGGGAAGGGGCGACAGCAGCCGACGCAGGACCCAGGACTTTGGAATTCAGGCCAACTGAGGGCAACCTGCCAGCAGGATTACCTAAATGTAATGACTGCAACAGTGAAACACGAAGAACATCCTGGTGTTTTTGGAGTGTCTGGGTTTGGCTTGATAGAATCTGGAAGGAGCTGGAAAGGACCAATTCTTAGTACGCCAGTGCCTACTAAATCTTGGAGGTTGCACTTGTAAGAAATCTTTTACAGTTTGCATAGATTTAGCTTTATCTTCCATCTTTTTTAGAACTTCTTCATCCTTATTGCCAAACAGGCGGTCCTGATTTAAAGGATCATCCAACAATTTTGCTTTAACATGATCAGGCAGAGATTGCTCCTTAAGCCAAGCATGCCTTCTAAGCACAGACCCAGTAACAGGAGGCCTCTACAGAATCAAAACCACACTGCAAAGTATGTTTTCCAACTTGTTCAGCAGAATGCATTAAATCCTGTAAATCTTTATTTTCCACACAGTCAGGAATCAGCATCATTTTCTGTTTAAACAGTCCAATAATATGCTGTTATTTTAACATATGAAATTGGCAGTTTAAAGCTCTGATTGCCAAGGTTGCAGAAGTATAAACCTTTTTACCCCATCTATCCAGCGCCCTGGAGTCTCTATCAGAAGGGGTAGGATTTTTAGCAGTAGAAGCCTTAATGTCCTTGGGCCCCTGAAAAATGGTTTCTGGATCTGCAACAGGATTTTTGAAAAGGAACTTGCGTGACTCAGGAACCCTGTAGTATCTGTCAGGTTTACTAGGAGCCATAGGCAGGGAATCAGGGGCCAAACTGGATTCCGAGAACACATCATCAACAATGTCTAGTACAGAAGGTATAGCCAAAGGCCTATGCTGAGGCAGAAGGAGGAAATCCTTAAGCCTCTTTTTTGAATTAGAATATTCCTGACTTTCCCAGTGGAAATAAAGTTTCCCCAATAGAAAAATCCTTAAGAGGGGAAGCAGACGGGATGGAATCCTCTGCATCAGAATCCTCGTAAGTAGGCATGGACAAATCCAGGTCATAAGAAGAGTCAGAAGAAACAGAATCCTAATCAGAAGATTCATAAACAAGCTCAGCCCTAGGCCTCGGGGGGGGGGGTTGACTACCCCTGATTAGAGTAATTAGATCATCAGCCATTTTGATAATTTGATTTTTAGGCATAAGGGCCTGTACATGTGGCCTGGGCGTCATTTTTTTTAGACATAGATCGAGAGTTAGGCCTTAGTAATGAAGGCGGTGTCGATTTAATATGCAAGTCTGTAGGCCGAATACACCCTCAGAAGCCAGTGCCTGCACAGCAGCTCTGGACCCATCCAAGGTACAGACATCCGCAGGTTCCATAGGTGAAGCATCTCATGGCATACCGGACTCCGAATGGGTCTCAGTATAGGCCTGCGAATTAGAAGTAGCGGGTATCAGGGGCTGCGAAAACGCCTCACTGAGTACCGGTGAACTAGCGACTGGCTTAGGAGAAGTGCCGTCAGCAGTTTTGGACCTTGGCGGCCTGTCTCTGTCTTTACCTCTGTGTTTTTTCAGAATCCTGGTAGTCGGATGGCTAACTGACGACATTTCTAGATAACTATACCGAGAACCAAAATATTTAGAGGCAAAAATGTACCGACGACTGATAGTGCACTGATTAAATAAAGCACAAAAGCGACAGCAAGGTATGTCGTGGTCAGAGCCTAGGCAAGGAATACAGTACGAATGAAAATCTTTATGAGGTATTTGCTTTCCACAAGTAATGCAATTATTTACTTTTACTGACATCGGAAAGGAGCAAGAAAAAGTTTCCCCAACGGGGTACTTAGCTTTAAGTTGAAGACTTTGGTTCTGAAACTCGAAAATGAAAATTTCAGGAGTCGGCCGACCGGCACTTGCGAACTGCTTCTGCTTCAGGCACCGAAAGGCAAGAAAGACTGATGTAATGATGTCGGCTCCATGTTTTATACCCCTGACGACCTGATGTCATGGAAGAAGGGTCAGCAACCGACGCAGGACCCAAGACTTTGTTAATTAGGCCGACTGAGGGCAACCTGCCAGCAGATTACCCAAATGTAATGACTGCAACAGTGAAACATGAAGAACATCAACCAAGAAACAAGTAATCTGTCTGGATGGTGTGAAACCAGGATGAGGGGGAATGCAGGGGGGACTACTGGGTAACAGGTGGATCCATGGAGTGTTGATTGTAGCTAGATATCTAAATGTAAATATAGTTAGTCAAGTGGTTATAATGAGTGTAGTACAGACCTGCCCTACTGTATTTGGCTCCACCCATTCATTTGCTTCCTGCAGCCCCCCTTGCTTTGAAGTCATCAGCTGCCACTGTAGGGGAGGAGTCACAGCCTTGGATCCATAAGTTTAAAATCGCCAAGGCATGATCAGAGTCAGACTCCGGAAATCAGTGATTGAATAGGATAAAAAAAGACATCAGACAATATTTCTAGTGATTAGATGAATCTATAAGAAGAAGTTATGTACCTACCATAACGTTCCATGTTAGTTGTCTTCTTCTCGCCTTCTTTTTTGCTGGATGGGTTCAGAGCCAAACCTCGGCTCCGACTTGGCCAATACTAAAGCTCGAGAGCTAATTCCACCGGCTCGAGGCTCCCCTATATCCCACAATGCTAGGCGGTAACTACTCAGATCTCGTTTGATAGCTAAACCAAGCAGTTCTGGTCTCCATAGTATGGGGAAAAAAGAACCCACCTCTATATAAACCTGAATGTAAGCTACACAAACATAAAAGGGGGAATAGAGGTGGTAGAACATGTGGGAAGGAAACTCCAAAGGAAGATCCCAAAATTTCCTATCGGTCTGTCCAGGCTAGGGGGAAGGAGGGTGGGACGCAAGAAAGAAGGCGAGAAGAAGACAATTAACATGGAACGTTATGGTAGGTACATAACTTCTTAATGTTAAGTTGTCAATCTCGCCTTCATTCTTGCTGGATGGGACCGCGTCCCTAGCACCTTATTCCTGGTGGCCTACCGGAACAGACTCTTGAGCACAGTGGAACTAAAGCTGGCACAGTTTTTGGAGGCCATATCCAATTTGTAATGTGAAATGAAGGTATGAGGAGAAGCCCAAGTGGCTGCTGCACAAATGGAATCTATAGGCAGCCTGTCCTGAAAAGCTACAGATGTAGCTAATGCCCTAGTTGAATGAGCTCTAGGTCTTGAAGGCATTTTTTGATGTCTGATTTCATAGATGAAGGTAATTATAGAGGTAAGCCATCTTGAAAGGGACACCTTAGTAACTGGAAGGCCCAATTTCCCTTCCGCATAAGACAGGAAAAGTTGATCAGATTTCCTGAACTGTTTAGTCCTGTCTAAATAATATCCAAGTTGGCGGTGAACATCTAGAAAATGTAACTTTTGTTCCGATCTGTTGGAATACTCAGGGAAAAAAACTGGGAGATCAATTGTTTGGTTCAGATTTGTCTCAGAGGAAACTTTAGGTAGGAAGGATGGATTAGTCCGGAGGGACACCCCATCTTTGTGGAAAACTAAATAAGGAGGACGACTGCACAGAGCATGAAGTTCAGATACCCTTCTAGCTGAAGTTATGGCTACTAGAAAAAGTGTTTTCTATGAGAGTAGCTTAAGAAGGCATGAAGCCGCTGGTTCGAAGGGGGGGGGGGGAGGATCAAGGATGTCAGAACCAAATTCAAGTCCCATTGAGGTGGGGGATCTTTGATTGGGGGCTTGAAAAGAAAAATACCTCTTAAAAAGGCTTTGCAGAGCTTATGGGACATGATACTGAAGTCTGAGACTCCTACATGAAAATTAGATATAGCAGCTAGTTGTACTCTAATGGTAGATGAAGAAGAGCCTAAATGGAAGAGCTCTGCCAGAAAGTCTAGGATAGACTGGATAGGTGCAGTGAAAGGGTCTATATTCTTTGATGCTGCCCAGAAGGAAAAAGTTTCCATTTACTATTATAAATCTTCCTGTTAGAAGATTTGTGAGAGGCTATCAGGATGTTCTGGACCGAATGAGAGATTAAAGGAAGCCTGGCTAGGGTAGGAATTGGAGAAACCACGCTGTGAGGTTGAGAGAATGAAGGGAGTGGTGCAGCTGGCCTGACTGGTGGGTCAACAGATCTGGCACCGGGTCCAGATGCCAAGGCTGCTCCAATAGGTAATGATGGAGGAACGGAAACCATATCTGTTGAGGCCAGTAAGGGGCAATGAGGATCATTGTAACTCTCAAGGCGATAGCTTTCTGAATTAATTGAGATATCAGTGGAAAAGGGGTAAAAGCATATAGAAGTCCCCGGGGCCAATCGTGGACTAGAGCATCTCTGGTGGGATGGCCTGGTAACGGGAAGAGAGTGAAGAAGTCGTGACACTTGCTGTTTTGGGGAGTAGCAAAAAGATTGCAGCAAGGCTGGCCCCATCTTTGGAAGACTTCTTCCAGCACTGATTTCTTCAGAGACCACTCGTGGGGCATCAGAATGGCCCTGCTCAATTTGTCCGCAATCACGTTGGACTTCCCGGGAATGTGCGTTGCTGTCAGAAAACGCTGAGAAG
This sequence comes from Protopterus annectens, assembly GCF_019279795.1. Lineage (NCBI taxonomy): Eukaryota > Metazoa > Chordata > Ceratodontiformes > Protopteridae > Protopterus > Protopterus annectens. The sequence continues at coordinate 1,632,343,966 of NC_056726.1, read as the reverse complement.
AAATCTCCCACTGCCAAAGTCTGAGTGCCTCTCGACATAAGGGGTAGGATCTGGTTCCGCCCTGTTTGTTGATGTACCACACTACGGACATGTTGTCCGTCTGAATTGCAATAGTCCCCGTGGGAAGAGAGTCCTGAAGGGCTTGCAACGCTAAAAGCACTGCTCTCATCTCTAAGACATTTATGTGCAAGTGGCACTCGAAAGGTTGCCATGTGCCCTGGACTGCCCTGCCCTGATAATGCCCCCCCCACCCGATCAGGGAGGCATCCGTTGCCACCGTGGTGACTGGGGGGGAGGAACGAAAGGCTTGCCTTGGACAACTTGAGGTGATGTGATCCACCAAGACAGGTGATTCTTGCATGATTGAGTTATTAATATGATGTGAGATATTGGGAGCTGTTGGAAGGACCATTGAGTAAACAGCATCCATTGGAGGATCCTCATGTGGAAACGAGCTAAGGGGAGAAGGGTGACAGTAGCTACCATGAGTCCTAATACCTTCAAGACTACCCTGGCTTTGACCTTGTTGCATTGTAGTAGAAGGTAAATTTGTTTGCGGATATCTAACACTCTTTGCTCTGTAAGTCTGGCGGAAAGATGGAGTGTGTCTAAGGTGGCGCCTATAAAGGTAATAGATTGACAAGGCAGATTTTTCGAAATTTATTGAAATGCCTAGAACTTGGCAAGTTTGGATGGTGAAGTCTCTGGCTAGAAGCAGTTGATGTCTAGTGGTGGCAGTAAGGAGCCAGTCGTCCAAATATGGAAACACCTGGAATCCTTGACGTCTCAAGTGAGCCGCGACCACTGCCATGCATTTGGTAAACACTCGGGGGGCTGTAGTGAGACCAAAGGGCAGGGCTCTGAACTGGTAGTGACTGGCTCCCAGCCTGAAGCGGAGAAACCTCCTGGAGCGTCTGTGCATTTTGATATGGTAGTACGCATCCTGAAGGTCTATCGAGCACATCCAATTGTCCTGACCCAAGAAGGGTAGAATGGACTGTAGCGTGACCGTCCGGAATTTTGTTTTTTTGATATAATTGTTTAACTTGCTGAGATCCAGTATAGGTCTCCAGTCCCCTGTTTTTTTTTGGTACCAAAAAGAATTTGGAGTAGATTCCGGATCCTTGCTGGTCTGCTGGGACTGACTGGATAGCTCTTTTGATAGCAGCTTTGATATTTCTAGTGCTGCTTGTTCCCTTAGACTGGGTGGAACGTCTGGAAGGGATCCTTTGGGTTGGGAAGGAGTGTGAATAAAGGGAATTTTGTAACCCTCGGATATGACTGACTGTACCCATTTGTCTTGGGTGAGGGAAAGCCAGGCTTTTGGGTACAGTGATAATCTTCCCCCGACTGCCTCCGAAGGTGGACAGCCGGGCAGCTCCTCAGGGATGCTGAAAGGGTTTATCAGAAAAAGTTTCTCTGCTACCCTGGTTTTGCGGACCTCCTCTGCCTCTAGGGCGGCGTCTATTGTTATTCCCCCGTCTGCCTCTCGAGGGGAATCGACCTTGTGCGTCAGATGAGACTCCCTGAGGCTTGCGGAACCACATTTTTCCTCCCCTCTGACCTTTTGGATAAGGTCTAGAAGGGGTAGAAAACGGACTCCCACGGCAGAGAGAGTCTTACCTTCCACCTCGCACCTAGTCAATGTATCCTTCACCTGAGGACCAAACAATGTTGAGCCATCAAAGGGGAAATTGGTGAAGGACGCCTTGAAAGGGTCCACAAAATTGCAAAGCCGCATCCAGGCGTGACGTCGTAAAGCTACACCTGTGCCTGCGGCCCTACTCATCCCATCAGCAGCATATGAGATAAGCCGCATGGAGGAGTTAACAATCGAATTCAGGGTTGCCAACTGGGAGTTCATTTTGTCTTGGAACCCCTCAGCTGTTGGATCCTGTATAGCCTCACCCATATCTTTGAGCAAATCTCTCTGGAGACGGGTGAAGTGACACAAGTAGTACAGTGACCGCATAGAGAAGGTCGCTGAGGAAAACATCCGCTTACCGTACCTGCCCATGGTCCTAGACTCCTTATTAGGAGGATGGACAGGTACCGAAGGATCGGCTAACTCCTTCTTAGTGGCTGCGGCCACCACCATGGCATCAACAGAGACACCTTTTGATAGAAAGTCTTTGTCCTTAGGGGCAGTAATAAATTTTGACGGCCTCCTTGGGGTAGGTTCCACTGAATCAGGGGCCATCCAAGCCTTCCTTGCCACCACTTCCATAAGGGGGTCAAAGGAAGGGGACACCCAGGAGGTGGAAGGGTGAGAGCCAAATGCCTCAAGGTAAACTGACTCGTCCTCTGAAGGGTTAAGGGCAGGCCAGTTCCCCCTCTGTTTCAGGATTTCAAGGATGTCAGCAAAGGCGACATCCTCAGAGGGGGACCGAGGGGAACCTTCAGATTCCTCCAAGTCAGTGTCAGAGGTGATAGACTCAGGGGAGTCAATGTGCTTCCTCTTGCACTGTCTCTTCCGAGGGGGTTCCCCTACCGGATCAGGAGAGGCCTCGGAAGAGGAGGAAATTCCCAATGGGGAAACCTGAGGAGCTGGCTCTCTGCGGTCTGATACAAGGGGATGGGTAGAAATCACCGCAGGCACTGAAGAGGGAGGAGCTGACGGAGCCGACTGTGGGGTAGACACTGGGTCTAGCACGCTCCACATGACCTCGAAGGCGCCCCTATCAGGCAAGGCCGGAGGTCCCCACTCTGAGGAGACAACCCCCCCCCCCGGCACCGACAGGGACGGCCCCGAGGCCGATGTCGGAGCCAAACTCACCAGCGCCGACACTCCGAGAGGGAGAACGGGGTCAGACAAGGGTCCGATGCCACTCGCCCCCTCAGAGCCGATGAGGGAAGCCCGGCGCAGAGATCCCTCCAATGAGGAAATCAGAGCAGACAACGGAGCCGAAAGGGAAGGTATTGGCTCCGAAGCACCGACAGCCACGGCTCCGATGAGCCCCGGCTCCGAACTCAAGGAGTCGGAGGAAGAATAAAATCAGGGATGGAAATAGCCGCTGACTGTTGATTAGGGCTATGCAGCATTTGGGCCAGTGCCTCGGACTTAAGAAGTCTACTCACCACCCTTTGTAAATCATGGTCGGACAGCCTGGAGGACTGAGAGGAGTGAGACCTATGGCTCCGTTCTGATAGAAGAGGAGATCCCGGCGCTGAATGGATGGAGCCAATGGAAGGGGACGTAGACCTCTTCTTAGCAGGTGGCTCCGATAAGCCTATTGGAGCCGACTGAGTCTTGTCAACCTCGGCTCCAGCCAGAGCCGAGGTGATAGTATGAGACTTGGAAACATCGGCTCCAGCCAGAGCCGATGTCGAAGCCGATCTAATGCTTCCACGGGATGGCTCAGAAACTGGAGCCGATGGTCTGGAAGTCTTAGAAGGCTTCCCCGACACAGACTGAGTCGGGGGGCCTTCAGGCTTTAACAAGCCACGTAAAATCAATTTATTTTTGCGTTCCTGCAGGACTCTAGGGCTGAATGCATGGCATACAGCACATGAGTCCTGCAGGTGCAAAGGTCCCAGGCTATATACACAAGAAGTGTGACCGTCTGTCAGAGACATTTTCTGACAGCACGAATCACACTTCTTGAAGCCTGAGACCTTGGAGTCTTTAGACATCCTAAGTTAGTGTAAAAACACAAGCACAACACAAAAACACAAACACACCCGTAAGCAAAAAATAAAAATTCAGTCACACTGAAGGACTAGAGGAAGGAGGGAGAGGGCCAAAGGCCTAAAAGTTAAAAAGGGAATAAAAAGGGATTGGAGACACTCAAGGGGGACCCGATTTAAACTACTGAAATACTACAAATAAAACTACAGTAAAAGGAAGAAAAATTAGGGGTTGAAAAAGAAGTTTCTAATTAGAAAACTTACTAACCTGCCAGAGCCGGCAGAAGAAGCACCTCGTCAGCTAAGTGGCAAACGAGATCTGAGTAGTTACCGCCTAGCATTGTGGGATAGAGGTGAGCCTCGAGCCGGTGGAATTAGCTCTCAAGCTTTAGTATTGGCCGAGTCGGAGCCGAGGTTCGGCTCCGAACCCATCCAGCAAGAATGAAGGCGAGACTGACAACTTAACTTAGATTTTGGTATGGCAATTACTTTTTTTGCCAGATTCTGAACCATTTTACATGCCCTCTCCATAGACTCTGGAAATTTCCTCTGGTGAATTGTAATATGGAAGAAAATGTATTCTGATACAAGATACATCATGTACAATCTGTTTACAGTAAGAGTTCTTTAAACTCTATATATTACACAAACTTTTCTACTGTTATATGCCCAGCCCTAAGGCAGACTATGGGTTCTAAAAGTAGTTTATCTTCAGACAATTGTAGAAGGAGTGTCAACCATGGTTATAAGCATCCCCCTAAGTGACAGAAAAAGACTCAATTCCTTAGTATGACATTATCAAATTGTATAATGTGGGATCACTATCATCTTGCCCTGCAAGAAAGTGTATGCCCTGGCTTAAAAGAAGGTCAGAGGGAGTGACAGTGGACAAGAAGCCAAGGCACAAATGAAGAAATATAATGTCCAAGATACGATACAGCCAACACGTTTTTGCATGACACTGCTTGTTGCTCAGAACAGAGAAGAGCAGTAAAGCATTTAACTTATTTTTTAACCAGGTACTAAAACTGAAACCTAATACAAATATTTTTGCTGCCCGACTGGGTTGCTTCATTTTACTACTTTCCTGTTGGGTATGTACTACCCTTATTGCAGTGGGAAAATCTGAAACACAAGGTAAGAATCCATTACTTAGAAAGTTCTGATGTAATTCTTTTATTGGTTGTCAGACATCTACAACAGTAAAGTTCACAAATGACTAGTGACTGGTACAGACTTGGAAAAAAAATAAACGTGGCATTCTGCCTAAACATAAAGGAAATATTTTACAAAAAGAAGAAAAAATGTATACAATAAATGACATGCTTGGATTGCTGATCTGATTGGAAATTAATGTTTCCAAGCAGAAACTAAGAATGTCTTAGAGCTGGGGAAATGTCAGCCTACATGTGTAAGTGAATAAAATTAAATACAAAAAAATGAAGAAAATAAAGTAAAGACTGCCTATTGTTTGGATAAAAGTTGTCAAGGTGAGCTTTGGGTCACGTTTTTTTCAGTTAGTAGAGAACTGAAGCTGACTTTTGGAAGAAGAGCCCTGTCTTAAAATACATCAGCTGCAAATTATTTCCATAATTAGAGTAAACTGAATATAAATAAGATACTACTGAATATGGGCTAGCATACCTGCAATAATCAGAGTGAAGAATTCCTGAGTGACAACATAGTGCATGGATTTAAATGACTGACTACACCACTGTATGTACAAATTTACATTAGCCTTCATATGCAAGTTAACATTCTGTTATTCTTACCTGGATGCTGTAAGCAATTTTTCATCTCAAGGTACCCAGGGATTTCGGAAATGTGTTTTTCACCAACAGCACACTATTTCTTCACACACAGATGGCCAACATCTCTAAAATTCATAACAAGCACACGTCTTTTTGAGGGAAAAAATGCTACACTAAAATGGTAAAACTCCTACTCCTTCTGACACAAAGGTAACATGCCTTGAAGAACATGAAGTAATGTGTCATTTTACTGTGCATTCTAAGAAGCCTTTATTTAACAAAATAAAAAGTAGGATGGAGAGTTCAGGCATGAAGCTGACCAAAAGTTTTGCTTCAACAGTGGTCGGAGAATTCCATGACTCAGTCACAGGCACCAGATCTCTACATCAAGTTCATTCATCTACGAACACTTCACATTTACTCCAGAGGATCTCAAACAGCACTCAATGTCTCGCACACCTTTCAGCAATGAACTTCATCTAGTAGTCCTGTTAGAAGAAAAACACAAAAAGATCACATTAACGATTCTTTCTTACAATGGTACAATGACTCTCATGTCACACTTTTTGTAATACTCTACCAATGGAAAACGTTTTAAGGCACTGTACAGATACAATTTCCAGTGTACACTTTTTCCAAGTAACCAGCAGGATAAGGCAGTTTTCAATGGTCATCCTCACTGACCCCCAAATGTTCACCATGGCATAACTACACTGGTGGGAAAAGGTTTGTTCTCCAAATCATAATCTAAACCAGGGTGTATACCAATGTATAATACTGTAATTGGAGAGTGTACTCTCTATTCTACCAGGTAAGGTTTTTTTTTCATCTGTCACTGAGAACATGAAGAGAGAGCAAACTAAATTCCAACATGTTACAAAAAAATCAATGGAAAACTCAACATCAAATAAATATGAGCCTCTGCCAGAAGAAATGGGTGCTTGACAGCACAGATAGAGAGAACAGGCATGTCAATCCTGGGGGAAGGGCTAGTGGTTGCCACCTGATATGCCACAGCTCTAGTGACAGAGCCTTGCTGGACAGCCGGGGCTCATCATGCAAAGGGGGGGGGGGTGTAGTCTCCCAAGCTGGTAATGGTAACCCCTGTTGGCGTATGTGGCACAGCATGTGCGAGTGTAGGATGGCCCTAGAATGATGTAAAATTTCAGGTCACCAATAATCATAAAATGAAAAATGCGCTCAATGCTGGGAAGAGCAGAAAGCAACCTGATGGCTGCCCTGGGTGAAGGACTCTTACAGGCTTGGTTGCATATGCCAAACTTGCTCATGTGAAAAAAGAAAAGGTTCTTTACACACCAGCTCCTTTACAAATTCTAACTGATGTGACAACAAGCAGAAGGGCAATCTTCCAAGTTAAAACCTCCATGCTCTCTTAGAAGTACACTCCTTTGACATTCTATGTTTAACAGAAACTTGGTTAAAACTCGTGACTAAAGACAATGAAGTCATCCCACCCAGATATAACATCATAAGACAAGACCGTATAGCTAGAAAGGGAGGTGGGGTAGCTATCTTATATAAAGCAGAATTTCAAGTCACTGTATCTGAGTACAAACCACCTCAAGACACTAACGCTGAAATCCTAATTTCTAAACTTCAGCTCAATATAAGCAAATCCATATATATCATCTATATTTATCTTCCTCCTGGCAAAAACAACAACACCCTAGAAGATATCCTTTGCTGCCTATCTCAAAACTTCCCATAAGAAACTATAGTCCTAGGTGACTTTAATATTGATTGGAAGTCTTGTAGCACTGAACACCCTACTAACCATATCAACCTATATGGTTTCTCTCAAACCATCACCTTCCCTACTAGAATAAACAAACCCAGTAAGAAAGAAAGTACCTTAGATTGGATACTCATAAACAATCATCTCCAAGCATATGAAGTAGGGACCCACCCAGATGACGTAAGCAATCACTCACTCACCTATATTAACAGGCATAAGACCAATATACCCTCCCCAACCACTTTCAAGACAACTCGAACCAATAAAAACTTTAACCCTGATCTCTTCCAAAGAGAACTTAGGGCATGTGATTGGTCTCCCACAAAATACCTCCCTCTTGAGGAAGCCGTAAGATGCTTTAATTCTAAATTCCTAGCCATTCTTGACCACCATCCACCAACTTGATCTATCAGAATTAGGACTAAACCTGCCCCATGGCTTTCTAGAGAAACCAAGCAAAAAATCTTACTTAGAAATAAACACTGGGCCAAATGGCGTACCACTAAAAACCCTGTATATCAACAAATTTTAGACAGCTGAGAAATAACACAAAGAAAGCTATATTCTCAGACAAAAGAAACTTTTACTTACAACTCCAGCAAACTCACCAAAAGAAACCACAAAAGTTTTGGGCAGCCATTAACAAACTACTCCACCCAGGTCAATCCATTACACCAACCCCCCAAAGCTCTGACCATGATAATTCTATGCAAACTACCAATAACTTCAATACTTTTTTCACAGAGGCCATTCAAACACTTGCAAATCAGCTATCACCTGATAGCTCAACTCTCACAACCTCTAATACTAGTCCACTCACTCCTTTTCTCTTGCACCTAGTACCTACATCACAAATTCTCACCCTAATTAAAAAACTTAAACCATCCACTTCCTCAGCTGACCAATTACCTGCAGAATATCTGCAAAAAGCTGCCAAAGCCATAGCCTATCCCATTTCCATCCTGATTAACAGAACCATAAGCGAAGGACAAATCCCAACTATCTGGAAAATCTCCCACAGTATCCCCCTACATAAAGGTGGCAACTTTTACAAATTTTTTAACTACCGACCAATAGCCTTACTCTCACCTTTGGCAAAAATTATGGAAAGATGCATCCATAGTCAACTACTTGACCACATAATCCAAAACAACCTACTTTCCAAGTGTCAACATGGATTTAGGCCATTCCACAGTACTACCACAGTACTACCACTGCCCTCTTATCCTTTACTGACTGCATTAACAAAAAAACGTAACAACATGGAATTCAGGCCGACTGTGGGCAACCTGCCAGCAGATTACCCAAATGTAATGACTACATCAGTGAAACACGAAGAACATCCAGGAGCACCTGAGGTGGTAGTACAGGCAGAAAGCTTTGTAAAATGAGCATTTTAAACTTTGGGACAAGGAGAAACTTGTTTAAAATGAGTTATGTCTAGTATGTCTTCCTTTCTTGGTACCTGAAATAAAATCCTGTACCTTTCTCCCCAGGCGGTAACTCTCTCTCTGGTCCTTGACTGCAGCATATAAGGTAGCTGGTATAAGATCAGTGGTCTTTTTAACCCAAGTGAATTCTTCCGCATCTTGCGATTTTTTGAAACTAAAAATTGCAATCTTGGTGGACTATCTTAAGGACCCACTTGTCTTGTGTAATGCATTCACATTTTTATATTTATTATTATTTATTATTTTTAGCAGGAAAGTCCGACTGAGATAACACTCCACTGAACTTCATCGAAGACCTAGGAAGAAAAGCACTACACTTTACAAGTTCTGACTTGCACATAAAATATGGTTTACCATCAAAATCTCGCAACACACTTGTACGAATGATTACTTACCTGACGTTAAATGTAATAAAATCCAAATTCTGAATGATTACATAACCGAAAGTTGTAATTTAGAAAAGTCGACCTAAACTATCCGGACTTCCGGTTATGTCCTATTAATGTTTTGCAGGGGGACAAGCCCCCTGTGCTCCACACACCTCCTGCTACTTACATTTACAAACTCAGAGATCGCACTACAGTGAGGGAAAGTTTGCATTTGCTGTTGTGGATTCAAATATTTAAAAATCGACGATACAACATCTTGGAAGAGTGACATTCAACCTTCCAAGTTCATGTAACTGCCTTGTGACATTTTGATGGCAAACCATAAAATGCATTTACATGATGTCAGAAAAAATACAAAATCTAGATAAGTTTTCATATATGAGAGAAAAAAAAAATACAATAGCTTACATTAACATCCCTAATGAACAGAGCATTTTTTTTCCTCCCAATTCTTTCTGAGAAAATGAGTAAGCATTGGCACTGATAAATTGCAATCATTTTGACATTTATGTGCCTTTGTCCCTCCTGCTTGATCCACAGACCCTGCACTTTCACACCATTGGAAATAGCCCTTCAAGGCAACTGTTCTGACAGTCTGAGGAGGAGTTGTAGACAACTGGTTTACTCATTACAGTGACTCCCTTCTTGCATATTCCAGCACCAAGATCTGAAAAGATAGTGTGTTGAGGCTGGGACCACACTGATTTGAGGTACCACTGAATTCTTCTCATGTGAAATCTGGTCAAAGGAGTCATGATAATCATAGTGGCCATGAAATCCAGAATCTGAGGTATTTGTTGGTAGATGTGCGAGATTGGCTGGAAAAGGTCAGTAAGATTTCTCTGAAAAGTTCTACTTTACTCTGAAGAAGGAAAGCCATTCCTAAAGGATGCCAAAAGACATCCCAGGAAAAAAAAATATTCTGTGAGATAGGATGATTCAAGACGTTTGTAAATTCAGTTGAAACTCAAGACGGGGGAAGTTTCCCAACACATTTCAGAGTCTCAGAGGGTCTTGACAACTGGAAAAAGACTCGATAAATGTAAGACACTTGTCCAGATATGGAAAGATGTGTATTCCTTGAAGTCTGCAGGAAGTAATTACTTGACCTTGGTGCATAATATAGTCCAAAAGGAAAGGCAGAAAGCTGATAATGTGAGCCAGATATAGAAAACCTTAAATAAGTCTGAATTCCTTGCCAATGGGAATGTGATGGTAAGAGCATCTTATAAGTTTAAAGTTCCATGAAACTGATGGGGGTGGGGATAAGGTTTGGAGGGATTATATTTTGAACGTCGGGACCTTCACATACCAGAAGAGTCAAGCAGTCATTCTTTCTTCTGGGACTATCGTTGGTTCTGAGAGGTTTTTACTTACTTTTTATAGCCTTCCTGACATTGTTTTTAGCACCTTGCTGCTTAATTGCCTTTTTTAAGGGGTCTTGAGTTAGAAGGAAAGATTTACTGAACTTAGAACATGAACACTGGAAAATCTGGGTCACCAGCTGAATCAATTTTCCTTTTATATCAACTTTTTTAAAGACCTTGGCAGCTGAATGGCCAAATGGAGCTTAATATCAAATGGAGAATTTAAAATGGCAGTTTTAAAATCTTCTGGTAAATTCTGAAAGTCTAACCAAACAAATCTTATAAATGACAGCAGCAGTTCTGGAGATGGCATCAGCAAAATCATAGGCACACATTAATGTGTGTTGGGTTAGAGGAGAACCAGAAACAATTAAGGAATTCAAAGAAATTTAACTAGTGAAGAGGGACGGGTTACAATTAACTTTGTCATGTTCTCAAATGAAGCCAGTAAACAATTATAACATGCAAGCTTGTCAGTTTGAAATTCTGAAAGTTAAAGTAGCAGAAGAATAAACTTGTTTCTAAATTTGTTGCAAAAGCTTTCCCATCCTTGTCAGAGGGAGTGAGGGTTTAGCATTTACAACCTGCTTAGCAGCAGAAGCTTTAGATAAAGGAAATCACTCTAGGCTTAACTTTAGGATTAGAACAAATATTTATGAATCTGAGATACATTGTATAACCTATCAGACTTTTTAGGAGCAAGGGGCTGACTTTCAGGCATGCTGCAAGCTGTGAAGAAAACATCCTCCAAATCCAGAGATTTCCAAGATGGCTGCACATTGAGTAACAGCTTAATTCTAGCTTTCCCAGTGTGAAAACAGAAATTTAGCACAGAAAGCCAGTGAACCTAGAGTTCTGTGTAAATTTGATAACTGGCTAGTAAGTGCACTGCCTGGATGTCAGGAAAAAAAGAAGTCCTGAGGACCTGAAGGAAAATCAGCTACAAAAGGCAACGAAAAAACCCTGACTGGGAAAAGTACTGCAGCTGTTCAGCAAAAAGCAGTGCAAGCTCCAAATATGACTTCCAGTAACCTAGAGGAAAATATAGGCAACAGCACAAAGACCTGACTAAAATAAATGAAACACTGATGGGGTATAGCAACTCAAAAAATAAAAGGCTGGAAAAATAGCAGAAGCTTTAAACAGATATTCAGACAAGGTAATAAAACTGCAAAACTTGGAGAGTGAAATGAAGAAAAGGCCAGCTGAATATGAGGCTGCACAAGAAGAGATGCTTCAAAAAATAACAGAATTGGAAGTTATGTACTTACCATAGCTTTGCATCTGTGTTGTCCAGTTTCATTCTTCCTTACGAATGGGTCTACGATCTGATCCTCGGATCAGACCTGGCTGTATACACAAGAATTCGGATCCAATTCTTGAGCTCCTTCTTCTACCCACAATGCTCTATTCCATCCCCAACTCCTCAGATCGAGTTTGCTGCCTTACTTCCCGCTGTGTTATAGAAACAAAGGATAGGACTGAGGCTCAAACCAGGAATCTGAAGATTCCAATATCATCCAAAGATCCTTCTAAGAGTGACAGGACCGGGGGATGGCTGGGAGGGAAGGCGAGGAAGAATAAAAATGGACAACACAGATGCCAAGTTATGGTAAGTACATAAGTTCTAAATCTGATGATGTCCTTTTCATTCTTCTTCACGAATTGGTCAGAGTCCCCAGCTCCGTAGCTCTTGGGCGGCCCTTACGGAAAGATGTTTCGGAGAACTGTCTAACCAAAAGAAGCTCTGCTTCTGGAAACAATGTGTAATTTGTAACGTGTAACAAAAGTATAAGTCTTTGACCAAGTGGCTGCAGTTCAAATATCATCAGTGGAAGTTCTTGATGAAAAGGCAGATGAAGTAGCCATAGAACTAGTGGAGTGAGCCCTAAGGGGTCGAGGCAATTCTAATCCTTTTTAAGAATAAATCATCAAAATGCAATCCATAATCCATTTAGCCAGAGGAATCTCAGAAACTGCCTGATCCAAGCTGTTAGAGGCAAATGATACAAACAGCTGGTCAGACTTCCTGAACTCTTGTTCTGTGAAGATAAAAACATAATTGTCTGTGCACGTCAAGAAGGTGAAGCATGTATGTAGATCAACGTGGGTATGTTTCTTTAAGGAACCTCCTGTGGGCATTTACAAGTGTACTGAGTACTGAGCACATGCAAGTCAGAGTGCCATTTTGTAGTTAGCTGTTGAGATGTAAGCATGCATGTGTGTAAGCTCTGTCTGTTAATCAGTTTGTTTATATTTATTAATGCTGCTATTCATCCTGATGTGTTTTTATATAATAAAAACCAAACCACAAAAAAAACAAATCTGGTCAATGAACTGGTACAGCCACAAGAATAAACTCACCAAAAGAAGAGAAGTGTACCAGAACCACAAAACTGCACGTTTCAAAATAAACAGATTTATTTAGTTGCAAGTAAATACTTTCAGTTAACACTGCTTCATCAAGCTTAGAAACAAATACAAATGTAGACATCTAGAGTTTAACATTATATACTTGCGCAAGTGATGATTAAAAATGTCATAATTAAAAACCATTAACAATTTAAAGAAACACTGCCTATTCCAAACATTGATATTCTATTTTAACACAATTACTTCAAAAATGTAACTCTTTTCTTAATGAAAAGGTTTCATTTAAACCTGGAGGGAAAAAAGCTCTAAAATGAAATATCCATTTACTCTCATGTTTCTCAGTGATATTAAATAAATTACTTCCTTTAATTGGTGCACAAATATTCTCCAGTATTAAAAACCTAAAAGTACGTGTAACATCGATATTATGTATATGTTTACAAAGGAAATTAGTTGTAACCCTTCTTTTTATTTCCAATAAATGGCTACTAATATGCTTCTTTAACCTTTGATTAGTTTTCCCTACATAGAAACAGTTACACTTTATACACCTTCCCATATAAAATCAATGTTGCTGTATTACATTTACCATAAGCTTGAATATGAAAAAGAGTGTTTTTGACCGGATGTAAAAATGTAGGTTTCTTATAAATATACTTACAAAATGTGCAACAGTTACATTTAAATGTATCGTTTTTGTTTAAAAAAAAAAACAAGACCTATGTTTTACTTATGCTTTATAACATAACTTATTTTTAATGTAGTACATCTCCTATAACTAAAAACTGTATTGCTAGATATCTACCTACATTTTTATATCCGGTCAAAAACACTGTTTTTCATATTCAAGCTTATGGTAATTGCAATGTGGTCCCCTGCCATAAACAAACTTTACAACAAAAGGAAGAAACTGTTGCAGAAAAGGGGAAAATCCCAGGATGCAAAAAACTTCCTTACCAGCCTCAGTAAGAAACTGAGATCCCTCATAAAATCCTCCAAAGCTAGTTATGATAATAAAATTGCCAAAGATTCCAAAGACAACCACAAGGCATTCTATAACTATGTCAAGAATCTAAATGGCAATGCTCAGATCTGCTCCGAGCTAAAACAGAATGGCATTAAATATACTGATCCCAAGGATATTGCCAATATCCTGGCAGATCGATTCAGTGCCAACTTCACCCCCCTCTCACCCCCTAAATGGCCCATCTCAATACCAGAAGATTGCCAAATTCTGGTAATAATGGCCACACAGGTAAAAAACACACTCAAAAAAAGCTAAGAATACAGCATCCATGGGACCAGATGACATCCTGGGCTGTGTACTACATGAACTACAATATGAACTGGCACCTCACCCAAGTGTCATGTTTAATCATAGCCTCACCTCAGGTTTCATGTCCACTGAGTGGCGCAGATCTACAGTTATCCCACTCCACATGGAGGGATCCACCTTGGATCCCGGAAACTACCGTCCCATCAGTCTGACAAGCCTTATCTGCAAGGCCATGGAGCGTATTATCATGGAACTTATAAACAAAGACATTGGCAACGTTCAAACACTGGACCCCACCCAGTTTGGGTTCGTGAAGGGCCGATCTTGTCTCCTGAACCTGACTGACTTCTTCGGATCAGTCTCCAGAGCCATGGACAAGGGTAAGGTGGTCCACACAGCCCATCTAGACCTTGCCAAGGCCTTTGACACCATCCCTCACTCTGGAATCATAGATAAACTTACTAAGCTGGGCATTAATCCCTACATCACCCAATGGGTTGCCAACTGGCTTACTGATAGAACCCACAATGTAAAAGTAGCAGACTCCAAATCCAGCTCCAGACAAGTGACAAGTGGAGTACCTCAGGGTTCAGTCCTGGGACCGCTCTTATTTGGCATCTACTTCTCTGAAGTACAGGCCAACACTAAGGGATTCTGGCTAACAAAGTTCGCAGATGACTGCAAACTGGGAGCCATTACTGAATCCCCAAATGATGTGGATACTCTGCAAAAGAGCCTTACAGAAACAGATGCTTGGTGCCAGAGCCATGGGCTCAAGCTCAAACTCAATGCCAAGAAATGTACAGTTATCCCCTTTGGGAAAAAACATGTATCCGTGAATTATCATATAGGTGGCAGTACACTAAACACCGAAAGTGTGATAAGAGACTTAGGGACACAGGTGGATAGTGGTCTCACCTTCGATAACCACATCGCCACAACAGTCAGGAAATAGTACAGTTTTGTACCTACCATAAATGTAGATGTCCGGATAGGTATGCATCTGCAGTCCTAACATATGGGTTGTCCTGCCTCAGGCAGCCCTTCGGTCGGCCGGATTCCAAAGTCTGGGTCTGGCCTCGGCTGATGTCGCACTTCACCCGACGTCATAGCTGCTGTTTATTGGGTATAAAGGCATCAGCCGACGCCATTTTCCTCAGTGTTTCTTGCCCCAGATGCCAGGTGCCCTCTAGGAAGGCTAAAGTTGGATAAATGCAAATAATTCCAAACAGTAGAGAGCAAACAATATATATAAATATATACATATATACAAACAAATACACCATAATAGTTTCCCCCAGCTAGCTAAAAGAGGGGTAAATACCCTAGGAATACCACAGAGGGGAAGGAGGGAGGGTAATCCTGACTGCAGATGCATACCTATCGGACATCTACATTTATGGTAGGTACAAAACTGTACTATGTCCTTCAAGGATGCATCTGCAGTCCTAACATATGGGTAGAATACCATAGCCAAACTGGGGGAGGAGGCACTAAGATAAAGATGGTGTAGTTAAGATCCCTTGCAAAACAGCAGTTGCAAAACCTGCTCGGGATCTGGAGTATAAAGAAAGATTGTAATGCTTGGCAAATGTATGCACGGAGCTCCAAGTAGCAGCTTCTAAAATGTCTTTGGTAGCCACTCCTCGTAGGAAAGCTGTAGTGGTGGCTGTAGCTCTTGTGGAATGAGGTCTGATATTTTCAGGAGTTGTCTTTCCATGAAAAGAGTAACAAAATCAAATACAATTTCCTATCCATTTTGAGATTGTCTGTTTTGAAATTGCTTTCCCTTGCATTCCTGCTGCATATGCTACCAGAAGCTGGTCAGTTTTTCTGTTGGTCTTAGTTCTGTCCAGATAGTAGCGTAATTGTCTGTGCACATACAAGGTATGTAACAGTCTTTCCCCCCTGTTCTGTGGGTTGGGGAAGAATGTAGGTAAATGAATCGCTTGGTTCAATGCAACTCTGGAGACTACTTTTGGCATAAAGGTAGGGTTAGTTCTCAGAGAGACTCTATCCTGATGGAAGATTATGAAAGGTTGGACTGCCATTAATGCCTGTAACTCAGATACCCTTCTTGCTGAAGTGATTGCTAGCAGGAAAGCAGTTTTCCAAGACAAGAACTGTAGCTCTGCTGTTGCTGCTGGTTCAAAAGGGGGAAGTGTTAACTTTTCCAGCACAAAGTTGAGATCCCATGTAGGTAAATGTTGTTTCCTTGGGGGGGTTTACATTTTTGATTCCTCTCAAGAACTGCCTGAGTAGAGGATGAGAAAAGACAGGAGGATCCATGTTGTATTCTGCTGAAATTGCTGATGCATGGATCTTAATGGAGGAGTAAGACAGGCCATTGTGCAACAGTTCTGCTAAGTATTCCAGGATGTGTGCTATGTTTGCCAATGAGACATTTTCTCCCTTGGTTGCACTCCAAATGAGGTATCTTTTCCACTTGGCTGAATAAGTTTTCCTAGTGGAGGGTCTGCGTGCCTCCAAGATAATGTCCTTAACCCTCTGAGATAGATATGGGTTATTTCGTGTTATGCAATATTCCAAGCAGCTAGCTGCAGTGTTTTCAAGTTTGGATGTAGGATCTTGTAGTTGTTCTGTGTTAGAAGTAAGGGACATAGAGGTAGATGCCATGCGTGTGTCCGAGACATGCTTCTCAGTAGTGGGTACCAATGTTGCCTCAGCCAGTCTGGAGCTATCAGGATTACCCTTGGCTGATCCTCTCTGATCTTCAGTAGAACTTGGTACATCAAAGGAAGAGGCGGGAATGCATATGCTGTCAGGTTTTTCCAGCTGAAGGAAAGGGAGTCCACCCTCCAAGCAAGTGGGTGGTATGCTCTTGTGCAGAATTTCTTCAATTGGTGGTTGTGTGGGGAGGCAAACAGGTCTATTTCTGGTAATCCCCATTTCTTTTGTTATGTTTTTGAATATATCCGGATGCAGCATCCATTCGTGAGCATCCGTGGTAGTTCTGCTTAAGGTGTCTGCTAGAGAATTTTCTTTTCCTGGTACAAATCTGGCCTGAAGTTGAATGTTGAGATTCAGGGCCGCATTCCACAGGTCCATTGCCATCCGGCATAGAGGATATGAGTGTGTACCTCCCTATTTGTTGATGTACCACATGACTGTGGTATTGTCCGTCCTTATCAGCAGATTACCCTGTTGAAGGAGTGGTCTGAATGTCTGGATCGCATGTTTGACTGCCAGCATCTCCTTTAAATTTATGTGTAGACTCAGCTGGTCTTGGGTCCATAGGCCTTGTATACATTTGTCCACCATGTGTGCCCCCCAGCCTAGGTCTGAGGCGTCCGTGGTGATGGTCTGGCTTGGATGAGGTTTCTGGAAAGGCAATCCTCTGTTCAACTGACAGGCCTGAGCCCACCACAGGAACTCTTGCTTCAGGCATGGAATTATTGGAATCTGGGCTTCTAGACTGTGCTTGTGTTGAGACCATACATTCCTTAGGTACCATTGTAACTTCCTCATATGTAGCCTGGCATGCGGAATCAATATTATGCAGGATGCCATGTAACCCAGGGCTTGCAGGACTTTCCTTTCAGTAAGCTGAGTTTGTTTTGTTAATGTCATGAAGTAGCCTGGTAGTTGCTTTTGTTTTTCTTCTGTGCGAAAAGCCATCTGAGTTGATGTGTCCAGTTCTGCACCCAAGAATGTTATCCTTTGGGATGGTACTAGTCTTGACTTTTGCATGTTGACTGTGTATCCCAAGGCTTGCAACAGTTGTATGACATTTTCCAAATCTTTTGTTAATTTTGCCTTGTTGTCCACTTGTATTAGGCAGTCGTCCAGGCAAGGGTAAATTTGAATTCCCTGAAGCCTGCAATGAGCAATTACTGATGCCAGGCATTTTGTGAATACTCTGGGCGCAGTAGATAAGCCAAAGGGCAAAGCTGAGAATTGATAATGCTCTGATCCTGCAAGAAATCTGAGGTGTCTTCTGCAATCTGGTCGTATAGGGACGTGCAGGTATGCCTCCTTGAGATCTAGAGTCACCAGCCAAGACTCCTTGCCCAGCATGGGAAGAAGCTGCTGGAGGGTCAGCATTTTGAATTTTGGAACAATGAGGTATGTGTTCAGTGCGGACAAGTCGAGAATAGGTCTCCATTGATTTTCTTTTCTTGGTACAAGGAAAAGCCTGGAGTAAAATCCTTGGCCTTGTTCCATAGGTGGCACCTTTTCTATAGCTCTCATCCTTAGTAAGTTGTTGATTTGTCTTAGAGCGTCTGTTTTTTGGCTTGGTGGTAGGTTTGGCATTCCCCTCTTTTTTGGTAGAGTGTGGAAGTGAAACCTGTAGCCCTTGTCTATTGTTTGTAAAGTCCATTTGTCTCCTGTAATGCAATGCCAGTTGTCGGAAAATAAGGCTAGTTTTCCACCCAAGGGAGCTTCCAATTGTTCCCTGGTAGGCGGTATCAGAACCAAGTCATTGTGTCTGTCCTGTGGAAGTGGTTGTAGTTGAATCTGTGGCAGTACTTCTCTGATTGGCAGGTTGCCACTGACGTCCCCTGTAGGCACCTCTAGATTGACCTCTGCCTCTTGAGCGTCTATTTCTGCCTCTCTGTGCTCTGGAGCTGTCTGGAAAGGACCAATTCTTCAAAGGCCAATTTCTGCTAAACCTCGGAGGTTGGACCTGTAAGAAATCCTTGACTGTTTGGACAGATTTTGTTTTTTCTTCCACCTTCTTTAGAACCTCCTGTGCAGGGGAGCCAAACAAACTTTGTTTCCCCATGGGAGCATCTAGGAGTTTTGATTTAACATGGTCTGGTAAGGATTGTTCTTTTAACCATGCATGTCTTCGAATCACTGTTCCGGTCATAGCTGATCTAAAGGAAGCCTCCAGTGCATCATAGCCACATTTTAAGAAATGGTTACTGACCTGCTGAGAGTTATGTACCAAATCCTGAAGAGACTTGCGGTCTAAAGGCTCAGGAGAGGACAGTTTTTTATTTAGCTGGTCTAACAAAAATTCCTGATACTGAATCATGTGGAATTGACAGTTTAAGGCCCTAGCCGAAAGAGCAGCAGAAGTATAAACCTTTTTGCCCCACCTCTCTAATGCTCTAGATTCCCTTTCAGAGGGAAGAGGGTTTTTGGCAGAAGCAGCTGCCACACCTTTAGGGCCCTGTGAAATGGTTTCGGGATCTGCAACAGGAGCCTTATACAAATGGTAGTGTGTGTCCGGGACCCTGTAATATCTGTCAGGCTTGGCAGGGGCCGGAGGAAGAGAATCAGGGGCAGTACAGGCATCATTAAATGCATCATCAACGACTGTTAGTACTGGAGGAATGGCTAAAGGCCTATGTTGTGGTAAGTGTAGAAAAGTCCTTAGCCTTTTCCTTGAATCTGAAAACTCCTGGCCCTGCCATTGGAAATGCTCTCTCATAGCATGTAGGGTTTCCCCAAACGAAAATTCTTCAGGAAGAGAAGCAGAAGGAATGGAGTCTTCTGCATCAGAATCCTCATAAGGAGAATATGGGCCTTCCTGAGGGTCTGAAATGTCTGAGTCATCCGAGGAATAGTCTGTAGAGACAGGATCCGGAGGTTCAGTCCTAGGCCTCTTATCTGAAGGGGGCTGAGAGGCCCTGTCTGGGTGAGGTTGGGATCCCCTGATCAAAGAAATGAGATCCTCAGCCAGGCTGAGCATTTGTGAACTAGAGGTAGGCCTATGTGAGGGAGTTTTAGCAGGTAAGGCCTTAGAAGATTTAGCTGCTTTAGCCCTGGTAAAAGCCTTGATGGACATGGAAGCAGGGGGTCTAGCAGCCCCACGTGCAGGGGTAGATATGTCTAAAGAAATAGTGTCTGACAAATCCTGGGTGCCTGCTTCTGTAGCAGTAAATTCAGTAGCAGGTTCAACCATGCTCTGTGAGGCCTCGGCTATAGGAGGCATGCTTTTGGCCGAAGGAAGAACCGAGGACTCGGTTTCAGCCGAAACCGAGACACTCGCGGTAGGCCTAACCGTGGTTTCAGCCGAAACCGCGGGCCGCGAGTGTCGGTCCTTTTCCTTGCGCTTTTTAGCTATTTGTGCGGTCGGAGTCTCCGACGGCATTTTGTAAGCAAAAGCGGGACCAAAAAACTCCTCCGCAAACTCCGACCGACGTCTAAGTGTCCATCGGTTGAAGGAAGCACAGGCTAGACAAGCTGATACGTCGTGGTCTGGGCCTAAGCAAGGAAGGCAGTATGAGTGGAAATCCTTATGAGGTATTTGTTTCCCACAAGTTAAACAATTATTTACTTTTTCTGACATCGGCTGAGGCAAGAAAGAGTCCCCAATGGGGTACTTAGCTTTTTAGAAGTTTTCGGTAGTAGAAATCCCTGGATCTGACCGACCAGCACTTGCGAACAGCTTCTGCTTCGGGCACCGCGCGGCAAGAAAGACTGAGGAAAATGGCGTCGGCTGATGCCTTTATACCCAATAAACAGCAGCTATGACGTCGGGTGAAGTGCGACATCAGCCGAGGCCAGACCCAGACTTTGGAATCCGGCCGACCGAAGGGCTGCCTGAGGCAGGACAACCCATATGTTAGGACTGCAGATGCATCCTTGAAGGACATCCTTCTATGTGGCACACCTCATCACTAAGGGCTTTTCATCCAGAAAAAAGGAGGCTATTGTCCCACTGTACTCATCCCTCGTTAGACCCATTATAGAATATAATGCCCCGTTTGGTATGTACCTCTCAAGACATCTGCAACCACTGGAAAGGCCACAGAAATACTTCACTAAAAGAATCACAGGCCTAAAGCAGATGCCCTATGCTGACAGCCTTAAAAAAACTCCAGCTATACTCTGTCGCATATCGTCTACTCAGGGGTGATCTCTACTTAACATACAAGGCCATGTCAAACCCAGAGCTGTTGGACATGCTCCACTTAAAGAAATCCCAATCCGTCAGAGCCACACGCTCCAGGGATCTAAACCTTGTCATCACAATAAACAAAACATGCTGGAGGGATAGGTTCCTGACCCAAAGACTCCCCAGACTCTGGAATAGGTTGCCCATACATGTCAAGCAGAGTGCCTCTTTGGCCCTCTTCAAAAGGAACCTTGACGATTGGATGGAAGAAAGGAAATTCACCCCGTGGATCACGTCAGTCACCCTGCTAGACAGCGGTCCAGGGAAGTAAATAGTGTGGGAAGAAACAGCCAGGGAATTGTTATGGCTAGGCTTGTATAGGCCCTAGTGCTGATAGCCTAGTACCAACCTATGAACCTATGTAGCAAATGATTCATATGGCAAGGTGTATAAAGTGCAACTGTTTCTATGTATCTACTGCATTTAAAAGTCCCTTTTCAATCAGGGTGAACTGTAGTCTCTGTCAAGTTATTCTGATAGCATAATTGTCACTTAAGGGAAAGGTTATTCCTAAAACAAAATCTAGGAGAATCATTGATAATCTTTCTGATGTTAGGGTCAGCTTGTAAAACTGACCAATTCTTTTTCAAAATATTACATACTATGTTCACATCACTCGAATAGGTTAGACAAACCCTAGTCTTACGACATGTACCAGCAGAAGTAGCATCTCCATTATCCAGGATAACCCAAGTTTAGTGACTGCAGCAGTGAAACACGATGAACATCTGACCAATTATTTTTCAAAATATTACATACTATGTTCACATCAATCGAATAGGTTAGACAAACCCTATTCTTACGACATGTACCAGCAGAAGTAGCATCTTCATTATCATTCCTGAACCTCTCAGAAACGTAGGGTCCTTCCATCACTACCCCTCATGCAAAGTACCTCACTCATGCAACATTCACTCTCATGTAATTTATATCCTCGAGCTAAAAATTCATTCTTAAGTCGTCCAAAAGGTGGAACCAGGTCAACGTCATTGTCATGAAGCTTCATTATCCCTTCATAACATTTCTAGTAATATGACCAGAATGCATGCTGGTTCTGTGCAATAGAGTATTCTTACAAGATTTCCTGTAGAGATGAGTGTGGCAACGTCTCAATGCCCCTTTGTCAACTGTAACATCAAAGAAGTCTATACTTCCATGAAATCAGTTGTCTTGTGTAAAAAAAAAAAATCAATAAAACTATTCAAGCTCTGTTCTTTTTCTTTCCATATGAGAAAGAGATCATCCACAAATCGCCAGTAGAACAGGATATTCCCCACAAAAACATTATTATTATATAATACATACTCCTGTTACCAGCATGCAAGGGTCAAGTTGGCATTAAGTGTTGGCACATGATGCGCCCATGCAACTCCTGTCTGCTGGATGTAAAAGTCATTGTTGAAAACAAAGATATTATTTTAGAGTACAAGTTCAATTAATTCACATAGCAAATTGACCTTACTCACTGGCCAGTCAGTACTGTTACCAAGGAATCGCCTTGCACAATCAATGCTCAATCATTGGGTGTCACTATAAACACTGAAGCTACATCTAATGTGACAGAAGCTTAGACGTAATTCCCATCATACTGATCATACCAAGAAAAAAAGTCCTCTAAGAAAGACTGCTTTACTGAGTGCAGGTCTAAGAGTCTTCTCTACGAAGACTAATATAGATTCGATGACCCAGCTGCAGCTTGATACAACAGGATGCATAGGTGGTCCCACAGGGTCCTTACGTACCTTAAGTAGGCCATATAGTACTGGAATGATGGGTTGTTTAATATAAACATATTCATGTAGTTCCTCACTAATCTGGCCAGTCATAAGTAGGTCGTACACTAACACATGTACTTTATCAATAATGGCTTTAACTAAATGTCCATTGATGATGTTATAAGTCTTGACATCATTCAACATGGAATACATCTGTTCAAAGTAGAACTGCTTATCTATAATTACTATTCCCCCACCTTTATCTGCTGGTCGTATCTCTAGGTGTGGGGCAGATCTTAACTTTTCTAATGCTCTAGCTTGTTAAGATGATAAATTATAGAAAAAAACATTTATGTTTAGTTGTCAAGGAAGAAAGTATCTCTTCTTCACAAATGCCCACAAAAGGGATATGCAATTGGGGTGAAGGTACTTGGTTTCTTAAAATTATTAATATCATTAGAATGTTCAGGATACATTAGTGATAAAGAAACATTCCTCCCAAAAAGTCTCAGGTCTGTTAAGACCTGATTTAATTCAGATGTTCTTGTAGGTACAAATGAAAGACCCTTATTCAATACACAAATCTGTTCATCACTTAAGACAAAAGAGGATATATTAAAAATTGAATTGATGTTGTCTCCTTGTGGTCATAGTTCCACCTGGATTTGAATACAGAATGTGCCCTTTCCTCTCCCTGCTCTTTGAGCGTCTCTTTCAATGGTCCATACTCACTGGTAAAGGGGCTTCTAATTGGCAAGAATTCAAATTGTTGCTCTTAGTCCCAGACGTAGAGGACAATGTAGTAGTAGATGAGTCAAGGTTAGCAACAGAAGGAGGCACAGCCAATTCCTTGTTATTCATAGTTGTTCTTTAATGGGGTGCCTGCTTTCCTAGTATCACCATTTGCTACTTCTTTCATCATATCATTAGCGTGTACACTGGATGCCATAGCGTCATTAGTCCTCTGTTCTCGAGGCTAAGTAAAACTATGCCCTTTCTGAAAATCAGATGACTAAGAGTAAAGATCTGATTTATTATGCAGACTGTACTGTCTACAGAGCCTTCTATGTTGGCAAAACGAATTGCACGTTAAAAGAAAGGGTCACAGAGCATATAAATGATATAAATAAAAAGAAAGTAACTATTTGCCCTGGCCAAGCATGTACTGGAACGAGGTAGTGATCACTCTAAGCTTTTTTGTGCTGGAGCTCACTTTACTGAATGTGTTTAATGGAAATCAGAATAATACAACAGAAAGCTGTGAGCTACGTTGGATACTGCTTTTACAAGCACACCTTCAACCATGGTTGAATGGTACAATTTAATTGAATCCAGTGTGGAAATCCCACCACCTATGTCATTAAATTACACTTTTAGGGGCTTGGCTCATAGTGAACACTTGATTGGTTGGATTCATTCATGAGTCAGCTGACTGCATGTGTTTCAATGACTGGACCTTGTTAGATTTTTAAATGCTCTTCCCTTTAGTGTTTTTCTATGTAGTCTGAAGAAGCAGACTGAGTATCTGTGAAAGCTCTTACCTTTTATTTTACATTTTCTGTTTTATTAAAATTTATAATTCATTTTCTGCCATTTTAATCAGAGTTTTATTTCTTAGAGTATTTTATTTTGTATTATTCCGACCTTTATCGAGTGGCTTTGAGTTTTGTTTTGTCTTTCTTTACATATTGGTTCAAGTTGCTTAGATCAAAATGGAGTCTTGTCTCCCCAGTTTTCTTTGGCACTAAAAAGAATCAGGAGTAAGTTTCAAATCCTATCTGTTCAAGGTGGGACCTACTGGATGGCGCGCTTTTTGTAGCAGCTTTCGAACTTCCTGAGGTGCATCTTCCCTCTGACTGGGTGGAACGTCAGGATGTTTTCTCCTTTGGACAGAGGAGGAAGGGAAAATAGTATGTAGTAACCTCTGGATATGATTCTTAGCACCCTGAATTTCTTGTAATACTTGTCAAGGTGCCTAGGTGCAAGGAAAAAGGACCCTCGAATGCCTCCAGAGGTGGACAATCTGGCAATTCTTCAGGAGTGTTGATATGGCCTATCAGAGAAGGAGTCTCTGAAACCATAATTCTGCAGACCCCCTCTGCCTCTGGGATGACATTGTCCATTGAAACCTCCTCCTCCTCTGCCTCGGGAGGAAGCGTCCCTGCATGAATCCTGAAAAGGTCTCTGAGATTTCCAGAACCACATCTTTGTACCATGCTGTTGGTTTCTAGAGAATGTCCACTGAGGGATAGAAAGTTTGATTTCTATGGCAGTCTCTTTCCCTCCTGTTCACTGCAGGTGAGCATATCCTTAACTGATGGCTTGAACAAAGAAGAGCCATCAAAAAGGGCATTAACGAATGACACCTTAAAGGGTTCCACGAAGTTGCATAGCCTCATCCAGGCATGTCGCCTAATGGTTATACCTGAACGGTCAGCTTGTGAGGCACCCTCCACTGCATGGGAGATCAGCCTCATCGATGTATTAGAAATGGACATAAGAGTGGCCAGTTATGGAGAAACCTTCTTGAGATCCTCCGCAGACATGGACTAAGAGTGTTTGAAAGTTCCTTCATCAAATCTCTCTGCAGACGAGTGAAGTGTGCCAGATAATTCAACAACCTCAGGGTGAATGTAGCTGAGGCATACACATGCTTTTCGAATCTATCCATCACTCTGGACTCCCTGGTCGGTGGATGGACAGAGGAACTTTGTTCAGCTAGCTACTTCTTAGTGGCTGCTGCCACAACTATGGCATCATGGAGCTGACAGGATCCTCATCTGAATCTGAGCCCCAAAAAATCTCTGCATCATCCTGTCCACAACTGCCTCTGTCAGACCCCTTGAAACCTGGACTATGCTCTGAATGCTGATCTGGAATGCTTCCTCAGTGTATGGAACAGTTGTAAAGGTAGGGGCCGGACAGGTAGGCTTCAAAACATACTCCGGGCATATGAACTCTGCTGGTCCAATCAGAGTGTTTAGTATCCAAGAAGGAAGTGGATGGTAAAGGGGAGCTCTCAATAGGGGCTGAACCAGACAGATCCGAGACTTGCTGTGGATACGAGGGTGGCCCGAAGGAAGAAGGTGGATCTTCCTTAGCTTCTCCGAAGGTTACAAGGAAGCGTTCGGAGATTTTGGAAGAGGTCATTTCTTGGTCTCCGAGGCAACTTGCGATGCTTTCGGGGGAGTTTGAGCCCCAGGAGAAGCTGGAAGTAGGTCTCTTAAGATTAATTTATTACATCTATCAGACAGCACCCTAGGGTTGAAAGTGGTGTAAATGGTGCATGGAGAGTCAAGATGGATAGCTCCCAGACAATACACACACTTCTTGTGGGCATTAGAGTTAGGGATCTTATGCCAAGTGCACTTCTTAAAACTCGTAGGTTTCTCAGACATCCTATTCAAAGAAAATTAGTAAACCCTAAAGGGAAAAAGGGTTATACAATAAATAGTGTAACCTGAAGAGAAAAGGGTGAGTGGTACGAAGAGTAAGAGAAACAAACAGCAGAAAAGGAGGATATCCTGATTCCAGCGACAGCTAGGAGGAAAGTCGTTGTCGCCAACTCTGCAGTAACCAGAAAAAGATACTGTGATCAAAAATTTAAGAGAAATTATTCAGAAAAGATATTTCTTACAACTTGAGATGGATCGTCCATCTTACCACGATGGCGCCAATGAGATCTGAGGAGCTGGGGATAGAAGAGAGCATTACAGGTAGAGGGAGGAGCTTGAGAATTGGATCCAATGTCTTGTGTACATGACAGAGTAGGATCTGAGGATGAGAGCCTAAACCCATTGGTGAAGAAGAATGAAAAGGACATCAGTGTCTTAATTCTGTGGCCATCCGTGCAGTGTAGGAGGTACTCCCACTTGTTATGGTAGCCTGGAAAAAAAGCCAGTAAGTTGATGCAACAGGTCAAATTGCTTTCTGTTGCTATTTTGTGCATGAAGGAAGGCTTTATCCTAAACATAAATGTCTTTATGAGAGGTCAGGTAAAAATCTTTATTGGCAAACTTTGCATATCTGATCCCTTCTGTCACCACTGCCGCCACCAGAGGGACCATCTTCAGTGATAATACTCGCTGTCTGCTTTGGTGGTTGGCTTAAACTGAGACTGTGTTAGTGCCACCAGAATAAAGTATACATCCCAAGGTGGCACGAAGTCTGACTGGTGGTGTTAAATATAAGGTACTTTTTGGGAATGCCTTTTTGACCCTGGTGGTGGTTAAGGAAGTTAAGTGCTAGCCTAGGTGGAAATTTGAGATTACAGCTAAATGTAAGACAATGGAAGAGTAATAAAGGTCCTGTATAAAAAGTTCTGCCAAATATTTCAAAACTTGTAGTATGAGTGGCAAATGTAGGACTCCACCCTCTCTGACTGTCTAGTGGACAACCATCTTCATTTTTTCAACGTGTCTTTGCCTGGGTAAACAGTTTATGAGCCAGTGAACATCTCTTTGGCATGACTGAGTAAGTTATACTGAGAATTTGGGGGTTTACATCAGGTTTGCCCACAGGGTGTGAGATTAGGCTTTCGGAAGGAAGGAATGAATGAGCCTTGTGTGGGGAAGCATCTTCCAAAGTGTAAAGTGTATGCAATAGAAGCCATACCTCCTCTACGCCAGTAGGGGGCCACCGGGATCAATCCAGATTTCAGCTTTTGGGACTTCTGGACTGTTCTGAGTATAACGGCTGATGGTGGCTAAGTATGTAGAAGACCTTTAAAGCCATTCCCTCACCAGTGTGCCTTCCTTACCTTGTTTTTGCTTGTTGAGATGCGGTAGAAGAATTTCTGACATTTCAGATCTGACAGTGACAGTTTACTACTGGCCGTCTCCAGCATCTGAATATCTTGTTTATAATTTTCTGATTAACAGACCATCACATAGCAAAAGAAAGCTTTTGCTCTGCTTATTTGCTAATACATTCAATTCCTGATACATGAGCTGCCACCAGAAAAGTACAGTTTTGTACCTACCATAAATGTAGATGTCCGATAGGTATGCATCTGCAGTCATAACATATGGGTTGTCCTGCGTCAGGCAGCCCCTCGGTCGGCCGGATTCCAAAGTCTGGGTCTGGCCTCGGCTGATGTAGCACTTTCCCCAACGTCAGAGCATCTGGGGTATAAAAGCATCAGCCGACGCTATTTTCCTCAGTTTTTCTTGCCCCAGATGCCAGTAGCCCTCTGGGAAGGCTAAATTTGGATAAATGCAGAAATGTTCCAAACATTTGCAAAATTATATACAAGTATAAACAAACAAATACACCATAATAGATTCCCCCAGCTAGCTAAAAGAGGGGTAAGCACCCTAGGAATACCACAGAGGGGTAGGAGGGGGGGTAATCCTGACTGCAGATGCATACCTATCGGACATCTACATTTATGGTAGGTACAAAACTGTACTATGTCCTTCAAGGATGCATCTGCAGTCATAACATATGGGTAGAATACCATAGCCAATCTGGGGGAGGAGGTACTAAGAAAAGGATGGTGTAGTTAAGATCCCTTGCAGGACTGCAGTAGCAAACCCTGCTCTGGATCTGGAGTATAAAGGTAGATTGTAATGCTTGGCAAATGTATGCACGGAGCTCCAAGTAGCAGCTTCTAAAATGTCCTTGGTAGCCACCCCTCGTAGGAAGGCTGTAGTGGTGGCCGTGGCCCTTGTGGAGTGAGCCTTGATGTTTTCAGGAACTGTCTTTCCATGAAAGGAGTAGCAAAATCGAATGCAATTTCCTATCCATTTTGAGATTGTCTGTTTGGAAATTGCTCTTCCTTGCACCCCAGGAGCATATGCTACAAATAGTTGGTCAGTTTTTCTGCTAGTCTTTGTTCTGTCCAAGTAGTAGCGTAGTTGTCTGTGTATATCCAGGGTGTGCAAAAGTTTTTCCCCTCTATTCTGTGGATTAGGGAAGAACGTAGGCAGGTGGATAGCTTGGTTCAAGGATACCCTAGATACCACCTTTGGCATAAAGGTAGGATTGGTTCTTAGAGAAACTCTGTCCTGGTGGAAAATAAGAAATGGCTGCACTGCCATCAATGCTTGTAACTCAGAGACTCTTCTTGCTGAAGTGATTGCCAGAAGGAATGCAGTCTTCCAAGACAGAAACTGTAGATCCGCCGATGCTGCTGGTTCAAAAGGAGGGAGTGTCAGTTTCTCCAGCACAAAGTTGAGATCCCAAGCAGGTAGAGGGGGTCTTCTTGGAGGTTTAATATTTTGATCCCTCTCAGAAATTGTCTGAGTAGAGGGTGCGAGAAGATAGGTGGATCCACATTGTATTCTGCTGAAATTGCTGAAGCATGAATCTTAATGGAAGAATAGGACAGTCCATTGTGGAACAATTCTGCTAAGTATTCTAGAATATGTGTTATGTTTGCCACTGTGACATCTGAGCCTTTTGATGTGGTCCAAATGAGAAATCTCTTCCATTTAGCTGAGTATGTCTTCCTTGTGGAAGGTCTGCGAGCTTCCAAGATAATGTCCTTCACCCTCTGAGATAAAACAATTGGATTGGTATTTAAGGAATTTTCCAGGCAGTTAGCTGCAGTGTTTTCAAGTTGGGATGCAGGGTCTTGAAATTGTTCTGCGTCAGAAGAAGCGGCCATAGGGGGAGAGGCCATGATTTTGCCTGTGACATGCTTCTCAATAACGGATACCAGTGCTGCCTTGGCCAGTCTGGAGCTATTAGTATCACTCTTGGCTGTTCCTCCCTGATTTTCAGTAGAACCTTGTACATCAATGGGAGAGGTGGGAAGGCATATACTGTTAGGGCTTTCCAGCTGAAAGAGAGAGAGAGTCCACCCTCCAAGCTTGTGGGTGGTATGTCCTTGTGCAGAACGTCTTCAGTTGATGGTTGAGTGGGGAGGCGAACAGATCTATCTCCGGCATTCCCCATGTCTTTGCTATGAGCCGGAAGATGTCTGGGTGCAGCATCCATTCGTGTGCATCCATGGTTGTTCTGCTTAAGCTGTCCGCCAGTGTATTTTCTTTTCCCGGCACGAATTGGGACTGTAGTTGGATATTGAGATTCAGGCATAGTTCCCACAGATTCATAGCCATCCGGCATAGAGGGTAAGAGTGTGTGCCTCCCTGCTTGTTTATGTACCACATGACCGTGGTGTTGTCTGTCCTTATTAACAGGTGGCCTTGTTGGAGGGAGGGTTTGAAGGCCTGGATTGCATGCCTCACTGCCAGCATTTCCTTTTGGTTTATGTACATGCTTAGCTGTCCTTGAGACCATAGGCCTTGGATGCATTTTCCCTCCGTGTGTGCTCCCCATCCTCGGTCTGAGGCGTCTGTGGTGATGGTCTGCCTTGGTTTTGGTTTGTTGAAAGGCAACCCTCTGTTGGACTGGCAGGCCTGAGCCCACCACAGGAATTCCTTTTGAAGGCATGGAATGATTGGTATCATGGTTTCTAAACTGTGACTGTGTTGAGACCATACACTCCTTAGGTACCATTGTAATTTCCTCATATGCAGCCTGGCATGTGGTATCAGAATTATGCAGGATGCCATGTAACCCAGGGCCTGCAGGATTTTCCTTGCAGTAAGCTGAGTATGTCTTGTCAGAGTCATGAAGTAATCTGGAAGTTGTTTTTGTTTTTCTTCTGTGAGAAAGGCCATCTGGGTGGTTGTGTCCAGATCTGCACCCAAGAAGGTTATCCTTTGGGATGGGTACTAGCCTTGACTTTTGGATGTTGACTGTGTACCCCAAGGTCTGTAGCAGGTGTATGGCATAGGCCAAGTCCTTTAACAAATTTGTCTTGTTGTCCGCTTGAATTAGGCAGTCGTCCAGGTATGGGTAAATTTGAATTCCCTGTAGTCTGCAGTGTGCAATTACTGATACCAGGCATTTCGTGAATACTCTGGGCGCAGTAGATAAGCCAAAGGGCAATGCTGAGAATTGATAATGCTCTGATCCTGCAAGAAATCTGAGGTGTCTTCTGCAACTTGGTCGAATAGGGACGTGCAGGTATGCCTCCTTGAGATCTAGAGTCACCAGCCAAGACTCCTTGCCCAGCATGGGAAGAAGTTGCTGTAGGGTCAGCATCTTGAATTTTGGCACAATGAGATAAGTGTTCAGTGCGGACAGGTCGAGAATGGGTCTCCATTGATTTTCTTTTCTTGGTACAAGGAACAATCTGGAGTAAAATCCTTGGCCTTGTTCTGAATGTGGTACCTTTTCTATAGCCTTTATCTGAATTAGATTGTTGATCTGTCTTAAAGCCTCTGCCCTTTGATTTTTTTTTTCATAGTTCATAGTTCATAGTTTATTACTAAGCTAACTGCCCTTGCGAGCCATTTTAAGCCTAGCCAATTATCTCTTGTGAGACTCGAACCCTGCACCTTGTGTTTGTAAGGCAAACACCTTAGCCATTAAGCCACCCTCCCAACCCCAGGTGGCAGGTTTGGCATTCCGCTTCTTTTTGGCAAAGTGTGGAAATGGAACCTGTATCCTTTGTCTATTATTTGCAATGTCCATGTATCCTTTGTAATATAATGCCAGTTTTTTGAGAATAAAGCCAGCTTTCCGCCCAAGGGTGCCTCCAGTTGATTCCTGGTAGGCGGAATTAGAGTTAAGTCATTGTGCCTGTCCTGGTGTAGTGGTAGTTGTTGTTGCTGTTGCACTACTTCTCTGGTTGGCAGGCTGCCACTGCCGGCCTCTGTAGGAGCCCTTCGATTGACCTCTGCCTCTGGGGCGCCTGTTCCTGCCTCTCTGGGCTCTGTCCGAGTCTGGAAAGGACCAATTCTTAGTAGGCCAGTTTCTGCTGAATCTCGGTGGTTGTACTTGCAGGAAATTTTTAACTGTTTGCACAGATTTTGCCTTTTCTTCAACCTTTTTTAAAATCTCCTGAGCAGAGGAGCCAAATAAATTTTGTTTCTCCATTGGAGCATCCAGGAGTTTAGCTTTAACATGGTCTGGCAAAGATTGTTCCTTCAGCCAGGCATGCCTTCGAATAACTGCCCCAGTCATAGCTGATCTAAATGAAGCCTCCAGTGCATCATAGCCACATTTTAAAAAATGATTACTAACCTGTTGTGAATTGTGCACCAAATCCTGAAGGGATTTATGGTCTAGGGGTTCAGGAGAAGAAAGTTTCTTATTCAGTTCATCTAACAAATACTCTTGGTACTGTATCATATGAAATTGACAGTTTAATGCCCTGACAGAAAGAGTTGCAGAAGTATACACCTTCTTTCCCCATCTCTCTAAAGCTCTAGACTCTCTTTCAGAGGGTAGAGGATTTTTGGCAGTAGCGGCCGCAACCCCTTTAGGGCCCTGAGAAATAGTTTCTGGGTCTGCAGAGTGGGCTTTATACAGATGGAAATGAGAATCCGGGACCCTATAGTATCTGTCAGGCTTGGCAGGGGCCGGAGGGAGAGTATCAGGGGCCGTACTGACATCATTGTACACATCATCAATAACATTCAGAACAGGAGGTATAGCTAAGGGCCTATGTTGAGGCAAATGCAAAAAGGTCCTTAATCTTTTTCTAGAATCAGAGAAATCCTGACCTTGCCATTGAAAATGCTCCCTCATGGAGTGCAGAGTCTCACCAAAAGAAAACTCTTCAGGAGGGGAGGCCGAAGGGATAGATTCCTCAGCATCTGAATCCTCATAAGGCGAGTAAGCCCCTTCCTGGTGGTCTGACAATTCAGACCCATCCGTGGAATCATCTGAAGAGTGTGGATCAGATGGGTCAGTCCTGGGCCTTTTGTCCGGAGGAGGGTGGGAGGCCCTGTCTGGGTGAGGTTGTGAGCCCCTAATTAAGGAAATAAGGTCCTCAGCAAGGCTGAGGATCTGTGTACTTGAGGAAGGCCTCTGAGAGGTAGATTTGGGAGGCAAAGCTTTAGATAGTTTGGCAGCCTTAGCCCTAGAGAAGGCCTTAATGGACATGGAAGCAGGGGGCCTAGCTGCCCCACGTGCAGGAGTAGAAATGTCCAAAGGTATGGTGTCGGACATTTCCTGAACACTGGTTTCGGTAGGAAGTTCTGTAGCCGATTCAGCCGGGGCCTCCCGGGCCTCGGTGGTCGGAAGAATGGTTTCGGAAGAACGAATTTCCGAGGACTCGGTTTCGGCCGAAACCGAGACACTCGCGGTAGGCCTAGCCGTGGTTTCAGCCGAAACCGCGGGCCGCGAGTGTCGGTCCTTTCCTTCCATTTTTTCACCATATGCGTAGTCGGAGTTTCCGACGGCATTTTATAAGCAAAAGCGTCTCCAAAAAATTCCTCTGCAAACTCCGACCGACGTCTAAGAGTTCGTCGGTTGAAGGAAGCACAGGCTAAACAGGACGATACGTCGTGGTCTGGGCCTAAGCAAGGAAGGCAATAGGAGTGGAAATCCTTATGAGGTATTTGTTTCCCACAAGTTAAACAATTATTTACTTTGTCTGACATCGGCTGAGTCAAGAAAGAGTCCCCAACGGGATACTTAGCTTTTTTCGAAGTCTTCGGTAGCTGAATTCAATGGATCTGACCGACCGGCACTTGCGAACAGCTTCTGCTTCGGGCACCGCGCGGCAAGAAAGACTGAGGAAAATGGTGTCGGCTGATGCTTTTATACCCCAGACGCTCTGACGTCAGGGAAAGTGCGACATCAGCCGAGGCCAGACCCAGACTTTGGAATCCGGCCGACCGAGGGGCTGCCTGACGCAGGACAACCCATATGTTATGACTGCAGATGCATCCTTGAAGGACATCAGGTCATGGGCTACAGCCCATTCCCACAGATTTACTGCCTCTCTTGAATGAAGAAAGGAATGAGTGCCTCCTTGTTTAAATGTCTTAGATTATTGACACACTGCTCATGTGAATCATTAAGGGTGCTCAGGGGATAGCACTCTGGAAGACCTGCAGGGACAGAAGCACTGCATGAAGCTACGCCATGCTGATGTCAAGTTAAGATTCCTGATAACATCAGGCACTGTTAGCCAATATGTCTTTAAAATATATCCCCCATTTTAGGGCAAACACCTGTATGGAGAGCAAGTAGTGGTAAAGGCAGTATGGAATGGTTTGTTTACAGACAGGTAGTGAAAAGTCATCATTCTAACCATTTCATACATTAGTGACCTAATGATGAACATTAGGCATACCTCACAAGTGTACCTCATTACGAGGAACGTACCTCATTTGCAGTTTTAGAAACTTCATGTTCCTCGAAGTTCCACATTGAAAGAGTCTTTCACACATTCAGTGTTAGGAATTTTTTTTAAGTGAAATTCATGGTAAATAGAAATTGATCATATTAATTCATTAAAGGATCTTCTTTATAAGTAAAACCAGCATATTTTAACCATCCTATGACCTTCCTATTTGAAGTTGTTAGTAAGCCATTAGTATGTGTTCCATATTTTGCCCATTTGTTCCACATTATGAAGGCGAGTGTTCCTCATTTTGGAGATGGAAGGTTGACAGCTATGACATGAGGCTTTATGGTTCACTGTAATAACAGCATCTCTGCTAAGATGAGGGCAACTAGGTGTTCCTAGTCCTTTGAAAGAGACATGAGTCTCCTCCTCTCCTTCATAGTTTGGATGCTTGAAATCAGTACCTTCTACAAACAATTTGTAAAACCCACTAGTCTATAGTTGTGCTTGACCAATTTTGGGATAAGGAGGCCTGCAAGTCACCTACCTTGGGACAATCTGTGTATGTGATTTGGATAAAAGGATGGGTCGGATATTTTAGGGTGGGGAAAAAAGGAAGCTGGTACAGTCATAGTTGTTCCCTGCTGGGGGATGAGCCCTGAGGGTCTCTCCTAAACCCCTCTATCCTCCTGCTACCATTTTCTTTTCTGTATATCCTACTTAATTTTTGGCTGCATGCTTTTACATAGCCTCCAGTAGTAAGGTCTTTATTTACATAACTAATTTCTGTTATTCTTGCTAAAGCCATCCTCATCTGCTCTTCTCCTACCCTTTCAAAACTAAATTACATCACGCAGGACTCCTCCTCATCCACTAAAACATAGCTATGAAAATCTTAAAAAGTCTCCCTTTCAAAAAAAAAAATTAACTAGACAGGGGTTACAACAAAACTGCTAAATTTGCTACCAGTATACATCTGCAAAAAGTCGCCACTGCATAGCCTTAAGACAACTACATTGGTTAAAGCTCCCACAATACATTACATACTCAGAACTACTTATTGCCTTTAACCTGGTATATTAACTAGAAAGCTGTTAATCAAATGTCAGGACCCATTCTCATCCACTAAAACTTAAGAAAAATCTCACCAACTACTCCCTTTCAAAAATTAAAGATGTCACCCAGGACACCCTCTCATCCACTAAAGCATAGGTAAGAAAATCTCGCCACCTTCTCAGACCAAAACAATTTGTCAAAGTACTCTCTCACTGATAGCACTAGGACAATCATTGCATTAACTTTCTGCCTGCTCTCCTTTATGCCTCCCACATCCTGACTAACTTTCATAACATCAAGAAAGAAATTAAACTAGACAGCTGTTATAACAAAACTGCTAGATTTGCAACCAGTCTATCTACAAAACAGTCACCACTGCATAGTTTTAAAACTACATTGGCTAAAGCTCCCACAATATCTTACATACTTTACAACTACTTACTGCCCTTAACCAAGTATATTTGCCAGAAAACCGTCCAACAGTACAAACCAACTCAACAATATTTTTTCCCAGCCAGGAAACTGCACACAAAATAAATCAGTTTTACTCACCTAAAAATCTAATACTACTACCGGTGACTCACTCTTCTCCTGCTATGTTTCCAGACTGTGGAATTCCCTACCACCACACTTAAAGCAAACTGAAAAGCTAAACATTTTGAAAAAAAAAACAACTTAAACAATACCTAAATAACTCCTGGCCATGCTCCTGTTCAACCCCAAGCTAATACCTTAATTGGAAGCACCCAAAACTGCAGTTTAATTTACTTGCTAGTTCACTGCATCCTAACCGCTACTACATGCTATTTTGTCTCCTAACCTTCACTCTGTTTCAAAATACAAGTCCCTCTTAGATAAAATTTCTAGAGTGAGAGATGCTATAACTACTGCACCTGATGTGCGCCACTCTTTCATTAAACCATAATATATCTGCAGTACTTTCTTTCCACCTCAGCTTGATCTTTGACATTGGTGCAGTGGTTAGTGTTGTCGCCTCACACCAAGAGGTTCTTCGGTTCAATTCTTGGCTGAGGTACCTTCTGTAGAGTCTGCATGTCCTTCCTTGCGGTCGTGTGGGTTTCCTCCGGGTGCTCCGGTTTCTTCCCACATTCCAAAGACGTGTCTGGAGCGTTTCTCCCCGAGTCTCTGCTGAAAATAGGGCCTGTCCAGTCAGACTTTCCCTGTAAACAAATGTTAAAATAAAATAAAAAAATAAAATCAAAGTACCCCATTTTTACTAGAGACAAATATTTCCTACTGTGTTGTACAGTAACTTAATGTTTAACCAATGTATGTCAATGTAGGTACATCATAATATTTCACGATTTAAAATATACTCATGTACTTTACTGAAAATTTTTGTTTAATCTCGGGGAAACTTTTACTCTTTGTATTAATGTACAACATTGTATAATTCTGGTTGGAGCTTCCTTTGAAAAATTTTTTTTGTATTGTTCCCAGTTAAATATGAATAAATGAATAAAATAAAAAGATGAATTATGTTTGACCAACTCTGCAGATTGCCCTTCTTCCTCCAGTCTCTTCAGATCATTATAATATGTGGGACTAAACAGCAAGTCTTTATCCAAAAGGGCATTTGCACCTTCACATCCTTAAACAGAAACTGAGTCTTCAGACAAAAAAAGGAAGTTATGTACTCACCATAACATTCCATCTGTGTTGTCCATTTTCATTCTTCCTCAACCTGTGTGTTCGGCTCTGATCCTTGGAATAGATTCGGCCATTACTATAGTTTGTGGGAACCAAAACCTCTCAAACTCATCCCTTACCCACAATGCACCTATCTGAATTACCTCACATAGAGTTTCTGATAGAGACAAAGAAGAAAAAAAAAAAGCTCTTTAAGGAGACTATATCTGGAACCGCTAAACTATAATATGTCAGTCCTATACTCTTCCAGAAGCCAAGGGAAGGGGGCTGGAAGGTGGGGAATTATGGAAGAATGATAATGGACAACACAGATGAAATGTTATGTTGAGTACACAACTTCTTTATCTGATGTTGTCAATTTTCATTCTATCCTAAGCCTGTGGGACACAGTTCCCAGCTACCTTACATTCTAGGTGGATTCAAGGAAGCATGTTCCTAAGCACCACTAAGCCAAATGATACTCTACCCCTGAAGACCAGATCCAGTTTACCCCTGAAGACCAGATCCAGTTTGTAATGAGTAACAAAGGCATGAGGAGTAGCCTAAGTTGCTGCTGCACATATATCATCTATGGAAGCTCTAGACTGGAATACAGCTGAGGTTGCTATGGCCCTGGATGAATGGGTTCACAAGGGTTTCGTCAAAGGAATGCGCAACTTAGAATAAATAAATGAGGTACAATTAGTGAGCCATCTGGCTAACGTTACTTTGTTCACAGGTCTTCCCAATCTGGTATGAGAAAGAAACAAACAAGTGGTCCGACTTCATGAATTCTTTTGTTCTGAAGACAAACTCTCAATTGCCTCTGAATATCTAGCAAATATAAGCAATACTCACCATTGTTAGAGAAGTTGGGGGAAAACATCAGTAGTTTAATACATTGCTTGATACTGGTCTCTGAAACCACCTTAGGAAGAAATGGGAGATTGGTTCTGAGTGAAACTATCTTTAAAAAAAAACAGATACGGCGGTTTAGAGGATAAGGCTTGAATCTCTGAGATCCTTCTAGCAGAAGTTACTGCCCCTAAGAAAACAGTTTTCCAAGACAGGAACTTGAGATCACAATCATTAGCTGGTTCAAAGGGGGATTGAGTAACTGCTTGCAACACCAAATTCAGGCCCCATGGAGGAGTAGGATCTTTGTAGGGTGGTTTAAAAGAGGAGTACCCCTCGAAAACTCTCTACAAAGCTTGTGAGAAGCAACTGAGGAGTCTTAAAAACTAGCATGATCGCTGCTAACCGGACTCTGATTGTGGAAACTGAAGGTCCTTCATTGAAAAGTAAGGCTAAAAAGTGAAGAATATCATGAATTGTAGCCAAAAAAAAAGTTCATAGTTATTCTGGAAAGCCCAATGCACAAGTCTCATCCATTTACTGGTGTAAAGCTTTTGTGTAGACGGTGTATGAGATGACAGCAGAATGCATCAGACAGGGGAAGACAGGATGGGTTGTCTGGCTACTAACAGAAATGAAGAAACCAAGCAGTCAGCTTAAGATTCAGAATGTTTGGATGAATCATACTTGTTGGACAGGACAGGAGATCTGGACTTGGATCCAGTATCCAAGGCAGTCGAATTAAGTGAGGGCAAAGGAAGGGTAACCAAATGTGTTGCATAACTGTACTCTTCAACATAACTGCTTTCTGAAGGAACTTGGGAATTAATGGAATTGGAAGAGAGGCATAAAGAAGGCCGGAGGGCCAATTGTGAAGAACAGCATCGCTCAGTAACTCCCTCTGTAGGGGGATCAGGGCAAAATAGCTGCTGCACTTGTTTAGGGGAGAGGCAAACAGGTCGCAGCATGGCTGACCCCATTTCCAGAATATGTTTTCTGAGACTGATCGAGGGACCAGTCATGAGGTAAAGGTTATGCACCTGCTCAATTTGTCTCCTCTCACACTGGACTTCCCTGGAATGTGCATTGCTATGAGAAAGAGGATGGATGCAATCGCCCACTGCCATACTCTGAGAGCTTCTCGACACAACAGGTAGGATCTGGTTCCTCCCTGTTTGGTGATGTACCAAACTACTGACATGTCTGTTTGAACTGCAATTGTCCCCGAGGGGACAGCATCTTGGAAGGCTAAGATCTCTCTTGCAGATAATGGTGATTACAATGGGTATCGACATTGGCTGGTAAAGCACAAAATCTCTCCCAAACTGTCCCAAAATGCGAGATAAACAGCAAATTATCCAGAAAGACCAAACTCAAATGAGGCAGAAGGTAGACACAATGCAATAAAATCTGCAGGCTTAATAACAAAAAATTGTGAGCGCTTTTGCAATGTTCAACATTGCTTCATCAGACAAAGATATATCATGCAAAGACGGTTTAAATACATGATTCATATTTAAAACAATCAAAAACAAGAGAATTCCCTCCAAGCCGCTATTAATGGGCAAGCTAGTCCATACTTAAAGACGTATTTCCATAAACACAACAAACATAATAATAAAAATAGAAATAAAAATGCAAATAAAAATACAAATAGCACTGACGCTAACATTTCAGTTTTTTAGACTTCAATACTGGTTTAAGGGGGATTGAATCATTCAAACCCAACCCCCTATGAGCCCCTAAACTAAGGATCCACTGAAGTTCCACACATTCCGTTTGATTCACATGGTCTCCCAATCTAGGGTTCATATCTTATACATGAAGTGCTTGAAACAAAAACACATGCTGTTCACCAGCTGGCATAGTGTTTGGCTACAATCCAACCCCTGCCTAGTGCAATACACATGATCTCTTATTCGCTCCTTACGGCCTTAAATGCTCCGTATCCTTAAGCACATTATGATGGTCATTCAGTACTTCTCTTAATTCACCATCCAAGAAAATAGAATTCGGCTCAGTAAGCCGACCAGCCCCTGCTACTACCGCTCTTTACGTGATCTTCATAGTGCTACGATGGGACCCACATGTGTGGAAATAGAGAGATAGTCACCTTAGACGTAGTGTCACTCCTCACTTGTATACCTAACCAGCAAGGGATTAGGATGGCAAGGTCTACTTTATGTAGGCATGGTAATCTTCCCTTAGAGCATGTACAGTTTTTATGTATGCTACTTGAAATAGTGTTGGAACATAATTTGTTTATGTTCAATGATGTGTGCTACTGGCAAGTAGCAGGAGTGGGAATGGGCACGAGTTGTGCCAACTCTTATGCTAATTTGGTAATGGTCGAGTGGGAGCAACAATATCTGCTTGGTGATCCCCATGTTGTGTTTTACTGATGCTTTGTAGATGACCTTTTTATTGGTTGGAAGGGAGTGGAGTATAGTCTACACCAGTTTCACCAGCATTTGAATAGTACTAACGAGTTTTTACGATTCACTATGATTCAGTCCATGCACAGTACTGACTTTTTAGATGTCACAGTTTTTAAGATAGAACATGGGTTGTCCACCAGGTTGCATAGGAAAGTGTGTTATTATCCAGCTTTCCTGCACCGAGATACCATGCACTCTCACCATGTTTTTCCCAGTATTGTTAAGGGACAGGCTTCTGTGAGGAGCTGGACTATGTTAAAGGGTTGCAGAGGTTGAAGAATGAGTTTCTGGATAGAGGCTATAGTAAACAACAGGTTGATCGAGCTTATTCGAAGGTGGCAAAAGAGAGGAGTGGGACAGCCAGGCCATACTTTTCTAATTCTTTACAGGAGAGAGCAATGAGGATTGATGCAACCTCTTAGATCTCTCTGGTACTGTCCTTTATGCAGGATATAGATAACTTCAAGGACATTATACATGAAAATTGGCATATTCTCTTGGTGGATGATAGAATGACTGAATTGGTAGGTATGCAACCCCGTTTTGCGCATAATAACAGAAAGAACCTGAAGCAACAGCTTTGCTATTCAAGAGCTACAAGGAATGGGGAGGGTGTATTGTATGGTACGCGGAAGTGTGGTAATTGTGCATTTTGTATGTATATAGATAAGTCTAGGTTTTTTAAACATCCTGAGACAACAGCATCTATGGCAGTTAAAGGCCAGGGCGGACTATAATACATTGAATGTCAGATATATGGCACACTGCAGGGTATGCGTTCATTTTTATGTAGGCAAAATGAATCGCCGCCTTAAGGGGTGAATAAGAGATCATGTGTATTGCACCAGGCAGGGGTTGGATTGTAGCCAAACACACTACGTCAACTGGTGAACAGCATGCATTTTTGTTTCAAGCACTTCATGGACAAGATATGAACCATAAGCTGGGAAACCACGTGAATCATATGGAATGTGTGGAACTTCAGTGGATCCTTAGGTTAGAGGCTCATAGGGGGTTGGGTCTGAATGATTCAGTCCCCCGTAAACCAGTACTGAAGTCTAAGAAACTGAAATGTTAGCATCAGTGCAATCTGTATTATTTCTATTTTTATTTTTTTATTACATTTGTTGTATTTATGGAGATACGTCTAAATATGGACTAGCTTGCCCATTAATAGCGGCTTGGAGGGAATTTGTTTTTGATTGGTTGTTTTACACATGAATCATGTATTTAAACTGTCTTTGCATGCTATATCTTTGTCTGATGAAGCAATGTTGAACATTGCAAAAGCGCTCACAATTTTTTTATTAAACCTGTGGATTTTATTGCATTGTGTCTACCTTCTGCCTCACTTGGGTTTGGTCTTCCTTGATAATTGGCTTGTAAAGGATGGACCACTGTGCTGCAAGCAGCCATTGTAAAATTCTCATGTGAAATCTGGGCAAGGGAACAAGCGTTATAGATGCTGCCATGGATCCCAGTGCTTGAAGAACTAATCATGCTAGCACCTTGCTGTTGTTGATTATCGTCATGACTTACAAAACAGGATGGTCTCCAATCTTGGTGGGGGAAGGGAAGCTATTGTGGTCTTTGTGTTTAAGGAAACTCTTATGAAATCTAAAGTTTGTGTTGGTTCTAGATGAGATTTTTCATAATTTATGGTTGTGCCCAGGTAAAAGCATGTTTGGAGAAATTTTTCTCTTGCCTCTAATGGTCGATGCCTGGTTGTAGTGGTGTTGAGATGGTCATCCAAATATGGAAACGCTTGGAATCCTTGCAATTTCAAGTGAGCTGCTACTACTGCCATTCACTTGGTGAACACCCTGGGTGCTGTGCTGAAGCCAAAGGGCAGTATTCTGAATTGATAATGACTGGCTCCTAGCCGGAAGTGTAAGAATCTTCTAGATCGCCTGCTCATCTTTATGTGATAGTATGCATCTGGAAGGTCTATTGAGCACATCCAGTCGTCCTGTACCAAAAAGGGGAGAATGGATTGAACTGACACCATACAGAATTTGGTTCACTGAAATGACTTGTTTAAATTGCTGAGAAGCAAAATTTGTCTCCATTCCCCCCTGTCTTTTGGGCACTAAAATGAACTTTTTTTAAACATCTTTACTGAATTATCACTTGTGACATGGGCAAATTTACATTTATACAACAGTAATCAAACTGTACTAACAAATTAACACTAACAAACATACTTCATATATATTGCTACATATCATATTTATTTATTTATTTCCAGTTTGATGACGGGGAGGTCCACTAGGCTCAAAGAGCTTGTTTTCTGTGGAGGCCTGGGGAGAAAAGCATGCTGGAGTGAATGACATGAGACGTACCTCCCTGGACTACATGAAAAGAGACATGGAAGAGCTCTTGGATCATGTGACCCCGGCAGGTATGACCCTAGCCCTGAGTAGCATCCTGCCTTCGCCCAAAATGATACCACAGTACAAGGCCAAAATGATTGACTTCAACAATTGGCTAAGCTTCTGGTGTCATTCAAAGGGGATCCAGTATTTGTCTGCCTGGGAGGACATGATCGACAAACCACGATGCTTTGCCAGAGATGGTCTGCGCTATCACCCCTGGGATTCAGGTTACTGGCTAAAGCTCTTGCCACCCCTATAGTGCCTTTTTTAGGCAAGGTTCAAAGGATAAAACCACCACCGTAACAGATACAAGCATGTAAAATCTGAAGGTAATGCTACTCAATGCTAGAAGTCTAAACCTCAAAATGCACTCTCTCGAGGCACTCCTAAAAATGGAGAACATCGATATCTGTGCAGTAACTGTGACCTGGTTCACGGCTCTAGAGAGCATCCCTGCAATACCAGGCTACAATTCTTACCACACTTTTCGACCAGAAAACCAAGACCGAAACACTAAAGGTGGAGGAGTGTCCATATTCACCAAGGATATTCACACCTCCAGGCTAGTTGCCCAACACAATGCATCTGAAATTCTCCAGGTGCAACTAACACTAGGTAAGACTGCAATCCAAATTGTAGCTTGCTACAGATCCCCCACCATGCCCCAAGATTCTCACTACACCTTTCTAAACATACTGGAAAATATTAAGATACAACCAAACACCCTAATACTGGGTGATTTCAACTACCCTGCCATTAATTGGGAAAACTACTCGGGTACCAACTCCTTTTCCAAACGGTTCTTGGAATTCATAAATTCCAACGCCCTGGATCAACTAATCCATTGTCCCACCAGGGGCTCCAATATCCCAGACCTGGTCATTACCAACATGGGAGATAGATGCTCCACACCAGTGGTCACCCCCTCATTGGTCAGGTCTGACCATAAGCAAATCACCCTTGACATCCACATCCCACCCCCACACCCCAGTAAGGACACCTCCTTAAAAAACTTCTCCAAAGCCAACTTCAAGCTACTGAAGTCAGAAGTGACAAACTTCACAACACCTACGCAGACGGGATCTGGGAGTTCGACTGCAGAATCCTACACTAAGGCACTGTACGAGCACATCCACTCGTGCATGAATCATGCCAACCCAAATAGAACCAAAAT
Source organism: Protopterus annectens (assembly GCF_019279795.1). Classification (NCBI taxonomy): domain Eukaryota; kingdom Metazoa; phylum Chordata; order Ceratodontiformes; family Protopteridae; genus Protopterus; species Protopterus annectens. The sequence continues at coordinate 1,632,300,747 of NC_056726.1, read as the reverse complement.
GCTCTTCTCCAAAAAAAGGAAGCCAATCTGGTGGTCCCCTGCTATAAACAAACTATACAACAGAAGGAAGAAACTGTTGCAAAAAAGAGGAAAATCCCAGGATGCAAAAAACTCCCTCACCAGCCTCAGTAAGAAGCTGAGATCCCTCATAAAATCCTCAAAAGCTAGTTACGAAAATAAAATTGCCAAAGATTCCAAAGATAACCACAAGGCATTCTATAGTTATGTCAAGAATCTAAATGGCAATGCTCAGATCTGTTCTGAGCTACAACAGAATGGCATTAAATATACTAATCCCAAGGATATTGCCAATATCCTGGCAGATCGATTTAGTGCCAACTTCACCCCCCTCTCACCCACTAAAGGGCCCATCTCAATACCAAAAGATTGCCAAATTCCGATAGGCATGGCCACACACAGGTAGAAACCGCACTCTCCAAAGCTAAGAATACAGCATCCATGGGACCAGATGACATCCCAGGCTGTGTACTACATGAACTACAAAATGAACTGGCACCTCACTTAAGTGTCATGTTTAATCACAGCCTCACCTCAGGCTTCGATCTCACTGAGTGGCGCACAGCTACAGTTATTCCGTTCCACAAGGGAGGATCCACCTTGGATCCCGGGAACTACCGTCCCATCAGTCTGACAAGCCTGATCTGCAAGGGCATGGAACGCATTATCATGGAACTTATAAACAAAGACATTGGCAACCTTCAAACACTGGACCCCACCCAGTTTGGGTTTGTGAAGGGCCGATCTTGTCTCCTGAATCTGACTAACTTCTTCGAATCAGTCTCCAGAGCTGTGGACAATGGTAAGGCGGTCCACACAGCCTATCTGGATCTCGCCAAGGCCTTCAACACCATCCCCCACTCTGGAATCATAAATAAACTTATTAAGCTGGGCATAAATCCCTATGTCACTCGATGGGTTGCCAACTGGCTTACTGACAGAACCCAGACTGTAAAAGTAACCGACTCCAAATCCAGCTCCAGGCAAGTGCAGTACCTCAGGGTTCAGTCCTGGGACCAGTATTGTTTGGCATCTACTTCTCTGAAGTACAGGCCAACACTAAGGGACTCTGGCTAACAAAGTTTGCAGATGACTGCAAACTGGGAATCATTATTGAATCCCCAAATGATGTGGATATTCTACAAAAGGGCCTTACAGAAACAGATGCCTGGTGCCAGAGCCATGGGCTCAAGCTTATATAATGCCCCGTTTGGTATGTACCTCACAAGACATCTGCAACAGCTGGAAAGGCCACAGAAATACCTCACTAAAAGAATCACAGGCCTAAAGCAGATGCCCTATGCTGAGCGTCTAAAAAAACTCCAGCTATACTCTGTGGCATATCGTCTACTCACAGGCGATCTCTGCTTAACATGCAAGGCCATGTCAAACCCTGAGCTGTTGGACATGCTCCACTTAAAGAAATCGCAATCCCTCAGAGCCACACGCTCCAGGGATCTAAACCTTGTCATCAGAATGAACAAAACATGCTGGAGGGATAGGTTCCTGACCCATAGACTCCCCATACTCTATAGACTGCCCATACATGTCAAGCAGAGCACCTCACTGGCCCTCTTTAAAAGGAACCTTGATGATTGGATGGGAGATAGGAAATTCATCCCGGGGATCATGTCAGTCACCCTGCTAGACAGGGGCCCAGAGAAGTAAATATTGTGGGAAGAAATATCCAGGGAATTGTTATGGCTAGGCTTGCATAGGCCCTAGGACTGATAGCCTAGTACCAACCTATGAACCTATAATACATAGTACAAGCTCCATAATATGAAGTACAATACATAGTGGAAACCGAAACAAACTAAGCAAATTTTACATACAAAATAGAAAAAACTAAACAAAAGTTAAACAGCAGCTTGGAGAAGGATGTAAAGCATATTTACATGTTTAGTGGTTGAGAACAGTAGTACAAGGTTAAATTAATACAGAGGTTTAAATCATCTGAGAATGACATAGAAGTAACATTAGCATGGATGAGTTCTTTATGCATGAATATTAGCATGCGTTAAATTAATACAGAGGTTTAAATCCTCTGAGAGTGGTATAGAGGTAGCATTAGCATGAAGGCAGTACATAAGGTTAATCAATAGTGTGCAAGGAAGAACAAACTTTGTGTGTTATAAAGTATTTATGTATTAAGCAGGTTAGGTAGGTGGAGTGCAACTGCATTTCCATTTTTGGGAGAGGTAAGAATGTAGCTGGGTTTTGAAGTGTTCAGAGTTCTCAGAAATTCTTAGAGACGGAGGGAGAGAATTTCATTTTTTGGCGATAGAAAAGGATAGGAGACGCTGACCAGTGGGACAGTTTGGCTTATAAACAGAGATTAGATTTTGGTGGGTAGATCTTAGAGTTCTGTTTGGGGTGTATAATGTTAAGGTGTTTGTTAGTGCTGGGCATATAGTTGGTTTGAAAATAAGCTTGTGAGTGGTGATGAGTTGGAGGTAGTTTGGGAGTTCTAGCCATTGCAGCTGGTGGAGAGGTTTATAGTGGTGAGTGGAGTATTTGGAAGTGGTGGCGAACTTTGAGATTTTATTGTAACAGGATTCTAGTTTAGAAGAGATGGAGGAAGATAGGTTGGTTAGAAGGGGAGCACCATACATTAGTGAAGGTAGTAAGAAGGCAGTGGTGAGGGTCTGTCTTGTTGAGGGGGGAGAGGAAGTGGGAGTTTCTATACAGCATGCCAAGTTTCTGATGGGTTTTCTTTATATTTAGCCGAATATGGGTATTGAATTTTAGGTGTTTGTCAATAGCAATTCCAAGAGGTTTAGCAAAAGGAACAACTTCTATAGTGAAGTTGGCAAGGTTTGTAATTTTGAAAGAGGTTTTGTCTAGGCGGATAGATTTTGAGGGAGACAATAGAAGGATCTTTGATTTGTTGGCATTCAAATACAGGTGATTTTGGAGCATCCAGTTCTCAGTAGTTGAGAAGGCAATTTGAGTTTTTGTTTGGAGCTCAGGGAGGTTTGATGCAGAGCAAACTGAAGTTGAGTCATCTGCATATTGTACTATCTTAGTGTTAGGAATGGCTGCATGGAAATCATTAATGAAGATATTGAAGAGCACAGGGCCAAGAATGGATCTCTGCGGTACCCCGGTTGGGGTGGGAAGGAAGGCTGAGGTGTCAGTCTTCCATTTTAATGCTTGTGATCTGTCAGAGAGGTAGCTGCTAAACCAGGTAATGGTGTTTTGTGAGAGGTTAAGATTGGAAAGGTGGTGAAGAAAGTGGGTATGGGAGACTGTGTCGAAAGCCTTGGAGAGGTCAAGAAGGACAGTGGATACAAGTTCTCCAAAGTCACAGGCATGGTTTACGATGTCTAGAAAAGAGAGAAGAGCTGTTATTGTGCTACGACCAGGACAGAACCCATGTTGTGTTGGGGTGAGGAGTTGGTTATGTGTAATGAATGGCATGAGCTGGAGGTGGATGCATTTCTCAAGAATTTTTGAAATAGGGGAGAGAATCGCTATGGGTCGGAAGTTGGAGATGTTATTATTTTTGCCTCCTTTATGGAAGGATAGGATAAAGGCTGCATGCCACAGTTTGGGGACATATGATTCTTGTACGGATCTGTTGAGTATGCTAATGGGGATGGTGATGCTGTCTGCTGCAATTCTTAAAAAGAGTGAGGGGATATTGTCAGGGGCATTGGAGCAAGGCTTAAGCTTAGAGAGAAGTTTTTTTATACATGAGGTGGGGATGGGTTTGAGGTGGAATATGAGAGGTGAGTATGGGGTGGAAGGTTGGGCAGAGGGTTTGATTTTGGGGGAGGTGTTGTTGTTTGGGAATGTTTTAGTGAGTTCTGCTATAGAGTTAGTAAAAAAGGAGTTGAACAGAGTAGCTATTTCTGGGTCAGATTTACTAGTGTCAGGGCAAGGGTTGTTTTTGGTGCCTGGGTTGAGAAGTGAGTTGATGGATTTCCAGAACTGTTTGGGGTTAGAGTGGTTAGACTGGAGTTTGATATAGTATGCTTTTTTGTCTTGTATGATACGTTTTTTGGCTAACTTGCGGAGTTGTTTATATTTAAGAAGGGTGTCAGGATGCCTATTACGATGGTAGAGTTTCCAGGTCTTGTCCCTTTGTTGCATGAGTGTTTTGGTATCTTTACTAAGCCAAGGGGAGGAATTGGTTTTAATACATTTTATTCTTGGAGGGGCTTTGGGAGTTAAGAGTGTCTAAGAAGGCTGAGTTGAAGAATTCAACAGCACTGTCCAGAGGTACAGTTTTTAGAGTGTCCCAATTTATCAGTTTGAGAGAACTGGAAAAGTTGTAGGGTTAAAGTTATTGAGATTCTGAGTATGGATATATTTCTTGTAGATGAGGAGAGGAGGGGGTTGCTCTATGGATGAAAGCTGGTAAGTGATCACTGATAGAGTCTGGTAAGGTGCCAGTGTGGGAGATTTTGTTTGGGTGGGAGACAAAGATCCAGCCCAGTATGGAGCCTGGGGGTTATTTTTATTAGGTCTGGTTATAGCATTTGTGAGTTGAGTGAAATTACATAGATTGATTGAAATGGTGGGGTTACTGGCATTAATTTTGTTCCAGTCCATGTTCACATCCCCTAGGATGTATGTCTCAAGCTTGATATTATATGAGGCCCATAGACGAATTTCCTCAAGTGTGTTAATGTTGTTTCCAGGGGGATATAGAGGGCTATAACACAAATGCTTTTCTGGTTATTTAGTTTGAGATTTCCTATGACTAGTTCAGCATTGTTGAATTGTGGAATAGGATTTTGGTAGGGAGTGATGGAGAGTAGGCTAGAGTAGATTAAGGCTACTCCTCCACCCTTCTTTTTTAGGCAGTTTTGTCTAAGTACTTGAAACCCAGGGGGTAGTATTTCAGAGTCTGAAATGTTGGGTTTTAGCCATGTCTCAGAGACAGCTGTTATATCAGGCTGGGTATGGGATAGCCAACCGTGGAAGTGAGCTAATTTGTTTCTTAGACTCTGGATATTGATGGTCAAGATCTTGAGGTATTTAGAGTTGGAAGTATGGGTGGTAATGGGGGAGATGGATTGCTGCTGGTACTAGGTCCTG